>NC_080581.1:79362649-79665153 GCF_029962835.1 Magnolia sinica
GTAATTTTGTGGGGGTGTGACCCACCTATGTATATGTCACTCTGCAAAATTTCAGGCCCAACGGACATTTGAGCTGACTGTGGTGCGGCCTGCAAATTTGGGTCAGTTTTGGCCAAATACCCAGGCCCAAATGGGACGCCCCATGTGGGCTACCTGCTGGACTTTGGTCTAGCAGTGTGGCCCACCTACTCCCTTGTGTTGTATGATGTAACCCTATGTGGTGGGGCCCTCTGACTTGATAACTGGACCACTTGGGCTGATGTCCTAATCAAATGAAACAATTACTGGACTCCAATAGGCCCATAAACCTGTTGGGTTAAAAATCCAGTAACTTGTTATAATTATGCTTGGCCTTTGGGCTGAAATTTTGAGGAGTGGGGCCCACCACATTGTGAAGATCTTAGAGGGAATAATTTATACCTTGGGTTCCTTAAATGTTGGGCTTAATAAATGCACTTTTGAGGCCTACCGTAGTTGAATTTAATTGGGTCAATGAATGTAGCTAGTTGTTGAACTCTTTAAGCACAACTGGGCTGGGACTTTCCAGATAGGCCCATTGAACTCTTGGGCCATTTTTACCATACTATTGTGTTGGGTTAGTGGGCCGAATTACACAAGTAGATGGGCCCTTGGTTGCCCACCAAATCAACTTTAATACTTGGGCCGGGTTGTGGGCCCAACTTACTTGACTAAGAGCATGACATTTGCCCATGTGCTTTGAGCAATGGGTTGCCCACTAGGCCACCACAATATATGGGATTAGTTGCCTTTATGTTGGGCCCTAACCTTTCCCCTATGGGCCCATAGTGGTATATATGGGTTGGGCTATGTGTGTTTCCCTTGGACCCATATTTTGGATAGGCCTTGGGCCGCCTTTCTGAAGCCCAACATGAGTGTTTGTGGTATAATTATAGCTGCCCGTTTCTTATTTCTGATGTTGCGTGGGCCTTGGGCCTTGATCTATGATCAATTAGAGATGGGCTACCTCTTGGGGACCAATTGTGGTTGGATGTCCACATTGGTGGCCCTAAGGTAGGCCCATGGGCTTCTATAGGTGGTTAAAGGTCCACCATAGACCCTTGCTAGGCCCGTTTCATCTATTTAGGCCCATACCATTGTTCTCCTTAGTCTCGTGGGCTACCCCAGGAATATGGGCCCCCACTAGAGGTTGTATTCCTTATGAAGAATTGGTTAAGTACCTAGACCCTTCATGGTTAGGTAGAGAGTTCATCTTCACCTCATTGGCACCCATATTCATCTTCATGGCCCACTCCCATACGCATCATATGCATGCTTGGTTGAGGTGTGATTGGCCATGATTGTGCCATTGTGTAGGACATGTTGGTATCTCCCCGAGAGATGGATACTTGGGATTGATGCATAGGTGATTATGTGATTCATGCATTTGGCATTGCATAGCTTGTGGATATCCGCCCTTACTTCATCAAGGCCTTACCTCCACAGGGATATTCGTGGATGGCCGTATGTCTGGATACCGAAAATATTAGTTGAGCATATCGGGTGCATAGGATGCCCATGGATGAAATTCCTAAAACTTCCATGGTACCAAGGATCTGCTCCAACACCGTGACCGGGTGGAATACATGAGCGCACGAGAGCCTTATACCGTTAGGCCGCGACTCCCACTGTCGTGTAGTCGGTTGGATAGGGGTGAGGCCTTACCTACCTGGTGTGAGGAGGCATTGCTAGGCTGAGTCTGACCAGCTCGTAAATGGGTCCACTACCTTCAGGCCTTGTTGGTGATTGGTTGTCCACAGGCGGGTAGTGAGGTCTCTTACGCTCGTTTGACTGTGCGGGGCCTGCAGAGCGGCAGTCATTCAGCAGTGTAATGGACCCCGGTGATTTCCTTATAATTGGAAATGTACTTGACTTATGGTTTGGATATGAGCACTGACATTACTTGCATCGTATTAGCATTGGCTGTACAAGCCCCCCCCCCCCTTCATGCATTGCCTTGGTATGGCACCCATTACTCATTGCATCGCGTTCATGGTAAGCCTTGGTAAGGCTAGTGATATGCTCACTGATCATGCTTCTCTCCTTATACCTACTATTCTTCTGTGTACCATTGTCACACACTTACACCATCCTCTAAGCTTCTATAAGCTTATGCACGATTGATGCGTGCAGGAGACTCTAGGTAGGCGCCGTAGCAGCAGAGCGTGGAGTAGAGTTGAGCAGTGAGGACTCTAGTGTTGCTGATTTCTCTCTTTTCTTTTTATTCTCACATGTCCTTTTGGACCTTATGGATGATGTAAAAGTTCAAATTTTTAGTGGATTTTGCGATGTGTGCCTTTGTTATTATCAGATGTACTTGTTGTGATCTTGGGTATGCTCGTATTGGAAATGATTATCCTGTTATGAAAATCCTCCTTGTAGGATCCCAGGATCAGAATCTACCTCAAGAGCCGAAAATGGGGTACTACGGAGGCTGTTGCGGCCAGAACCGGTAATCGGGTTCCTTGTGAGTCCAGTTACCGAGTCTAGGGCGTGACAGTGGGCCACCATCATGGATCCCTCATGAAGATTCCTCCAACTAAGTCTCCTAGCTCAAGATTGCCATTAGAATTTCGACTAGTTTTAGTTATCGAAATAATTTTATAGGCTCACTAACTATTTCCGTCACTTATGATGTGGCCCACTTTGGAGGTCTCAAGCAATGTTGGAATAACATGAAATTGGCCCGGTTTGAAAGCTTATTGAATTAGCTAGCTCTCCAATGAGTCCAAGATCACATAATTTTGATATTGTTTGAGTTACCACTAATTTTGAGGACAACATACAACAACGACATGATTTCAGCAGTCCTATTGGGATTTCTTCTTTGCTTGGGTGTTAGATTAAATTATGTTGGTTGTTCTTTTAGAAGTCATTTCCTATTGGTTGATAGTTTAGTAGTTTATTTCTCAATATATGTCGATATTAAGATGATTTTCTATTGGTTAGAGACTTAAGAGTAGAATATAATTGAATCTTATCAGTTGAAAATTATGTGGCACATTGAAATTTGTGATTAAAAGCAACCCTCAATGCAAGAGGGAGGGGGATCAATCTAATTTCTTTTGTTTTGGAACATGGTTTTCCCTATTGGAAATTCACGGAAAGCATGTTTTAGTAACTTGACTTTCCTTGTGTGGAGTGTGTTCTTCTTCATTGTTGCATTCTTGAGCGGCTACCCAACTGAGCCATTTGGGACTGCATCACATGTGCAGGACATCTGTGATGGGTGGACCCATTGTCATTTAACCATATGAGGTAGGCCACACACACACATATGAAAATCGTAGTTGGCTGAAAGAACTCACCCTCCATTGTGTATGTAAGTACGTAGCTTAACTGATAGTTAAAGAGCTTGAGTTTTTGGCCAAATGATCTAACCTGTGGGTCCCACCTGAAACGCAACTAGGAGATCCTACACACGTGGTTGTGCATTGATGTGCTTGTGGAGCTACTATACCCGCATACTTGTATATGCTCAATGTACCATGTTAAACATGTACATGATACAGGCATTGGTACTAAATACTCTAGGATACTTGTGGTGAATGTCTTGCCAAAACCCTATTTTGTTAAGTTGCCATCATCATCATCTAAGCCTTATCCCATATTGGGGTCGGAGCTGCTACACATCCTGTTATGCGGTTCCACTCGAAATGTCAGATTTTGAGGATTCATCAGTAAAAGATGTAGCAAAAGCTTGACACCGGCTACCAACCTAATGCAACCCCCCTTTACACAGGCCTGGGACAAGCAATGGGAGCACGAAACTTCCATTAGAGGATTTTATTAGTTCATGTAAGTTAAAAATAAATACAAAAAATATATTTCCCACTAAACCGTTGAAACTTTCACATATGAATAGCACCAGAAAATTTAAGATTATCCAAACCAAACATCTTAATATATACCCGAGAAATATGCCTAATACGCGTCTGTAGAAATAAGTTGCGAATAGCTATCTTAGCACATGCCCAACACCCATCTGATAGGTTCCTAACATACATATGCTGAACACCCGTCTGATAGGTTCCTAATACCATCAAGACTTTTAAAAGGCAAGCATAGTTGAAAGCAATGTTATAAATCGGACCTGGATGCTAACAGAGTTGACCTGTCTTTGAGGAGAACCACTTTAATACTCTAGCTAAGTTTGATACATAGGCACTAAAAAAAGATAACACGGCATACAAAGTAACTCAAATTGAACTGTCTAAATTGTGAATCCAAATGTAGATAGATTATAAATAAGAAGTTAAACTGACTTGCAAGGGGAAGGCCCACAAGGACATGGAGGAAGTAAGAAAAGACTTGACCATGGTCTAACTGAAGGTGTAAGCCTGAATGGAGGAACAGAGTTCATGTAGCAAACCCCAACAGATTGGGATAAGGCTTAGATGATGACAACGACGACTAACTTGATTACTTAAGCATCTAATTTTGTAGCCATTTAGTAGATGGAAGAATGGAAATGGCCAATGGTCCTCATTAAGCAAATAAGGGTCCATGAATCCAAGTTTAGATTCTTTGTACCAGCACTAATGTTTGGTCCACCACTTATCTACACTGAATCCCACAATACGGACGGTTAAGCAGCGTCTAAGTATGCCATGTATACGCTTTTCAAATGCATGTAATCAACCATCGCATTCTCCCATGAATCAAATGACTCCCCATCTTTGAGTCCTGTTTGACAGAAACAGGATTGGATGGTTGTCAAGAGACGGAGAAAGGAGAGGACAAAGAAAGAGGAAAACGAAAGAAAGAAAAACAAGCAGACATGCTGGTACATCCAATTTTCTTTTCTTGTTTGTGCTACACCCAAATGCCCACGCAGCACTGCCCATATGAATACAGACATATGTGCCACTACAACAAAGGTGTGTGACATCCTAGTTTTCAATATGCTGGACAGTGGGCTACACTATTTTCAATCTTCTAGTGACATGTCATTGACTTTTTTTTATGGAGGAGAGATGAGATAGACAGACCAGGAAGGTCACACAAAACTGCCCAGGTCGAATGGTTCCAATTAAGGACTAGAAAATCTCAAAAACCTTGTTGGTTTTGTTCTAAAAATGGGTATCATATGAAACCAGACCGCCATAGCGGACATTTCCAGTCCAAAACTGGTGTGATTGTCCAGTCCGATCTAGATTTTAAAGCACTGTCTTAGAGGGTCCTTGTAATTGATGATCGGACCTTTTAAACAATTTACCATGAAGTGCAGTGTGTACCTGGCATGAGAGGTTGCATTAGTCTATTTCATGCATCCCCAATCTACAATGAGGCACCAAATTAATGTTCTGGCTTACAAAAATTGATTATATCTTTTGTTGGTACAAAAAATGGTTTACCTTTAGTTTCATATTAAGTAGTTAAAATCTTATGCTCTCAGAGACAACTTATAGTGCATTGACTTGAACTTATACCCATGGACGACCTAATCAATCAATTTGGACACTCCATTAGGTCTAGCCCACAGTTCATGGGTCACAATGAAAGATCGTCTGTCAAATGAACATAACCATGCAAATGTGGCACTTACATTTTATGTCACTCTATTTTTCAAGCTACAACTGGGATGGTCAAGATCTTCTGGTTGAGATGAATATACGGAGGTGTAAATGGACCAACAAATGGATGGCTCAAATTGACAACCAGACCAGTTAGTATAAGCAATCTTGAGCATCTATTTTATAGGCTACAAAGTGGATGGTTAAAATCAATTAATCAGAGCAAGTTTTTCTTAGTGGCCTTTGACATGTGACCCAAAATTCATTGATTAAATTACCCATGCATCCAAATGCCACGCATGCATAGAACTGAGTGTAAACTATCCAAAAAAACAAATAAAGAAACACTTCACTCACAATAAATAAAGAAACACTTCACTCAAATATGTGAGGCTAAGGTATGCCTTGGTCACGTGAAGCATAAGCCTCACATTTTTTAACATTAAAAACAACCTCGACGACAATTTCTTTCACAAAAAGGTCTAAGGCATGCACCTTTTAAGACATCACCGGTACCATCACCACGTCATTCTTAGCCTTGTGCAAGCTATGTGGGTTCTTGATTTACGCACATTTATAAAACTTCTAGGCCTCACATTTATAAAACTTAGCCTTGTGAAATTCCACCAGCGTGAGTGTGTGGGTTGTGTGTAAAATAATAATAATAATAATAAATAAATAAATAAAGCTATGTGGGTTCTTGATTTATGCACATTTATAAAACTTCCAACAATTACAGAAGTTTTGGGGCATGTTTAGGTCAAGTTTTAGTTTCCTTCCAAAAGTCATTTGTTGAGGAAACATCTAGGCCTCACAGACGATGTCGGCTTTTGGTAACTCTATGCATTTTCCATTTTTCAATAAACTGAACTGGGAGAAGCAGCCCCTCCAGACGACAACCAAAACCAGCATTGTTTTCTGCCTGGCCCACATGTTTCCCAAACAAACAGATTCTGTAAAGGAATCATGCTTTGTAGGTAATGAGATATGACATATGCATCAAAATCATGGTTTTAAGAAATGGACGAGTCCGATGCGACCTGCCCAAGTAAACTTGGACTTAGTCAGACCCAATCTGGTTTGACACCACGAGTCATCCCCAACACAGGCAAGTTGATTCAACCACGATTCGGCCTAGTCATGACTCAACTCAGGGTCGAACAAGTCAGGTCGAGTCTCCAAGTCTTTTAACCATTATCAAAATGCATCAATTTATATTTCTATTTCACCGGAACAAAATGAGCATAACGAAGCTTCTAAATAAAAACTTCTAGTGAATACGCACTTCAGTTTTTGCACTGCGTATAGGCATAGCCTTCAAACCCTATTTTAGAAAAATGACTGGAGTAGGGTCTGGAAAAAGAACTGACCTGCACTCATCCTGAACTGAACATAGACAGTCTTTCAATAACCCCGCTTGTATGAAAGTCTGAGAAGCAGAAAAAATAAAATAAAATAAAATGTTGAACTCATTAGCAAACTTGATAAAACAATTGAAGCAAAAAGCGGTCAATAACAATGATGAAGACTTATGATCAGCTATTTGAAGAATGTTGTATTTCATTCTTAAGAAAAGCTATTAGCGTAACATGAGGAGGAATTGCGAACTCAAATTTCCTTCACTGGGAAAGCCACAATTCCTTTTCTGATAGACACTAAGTAAAGAATAACTGACTCAAACAACAATGGAAACATTGATGGCAAGGGGCCAATGGTTTTTGGACATGTATCAAAGTGCAAACAGCCCTATGATCTGAGTAAGCTGAAATTGTACCACACTGCCCCCAGACCCATGCATTAACCATGTACTTGGTATTCTTTGTGATGAAGATCAATTTAGTTTGAATTGAATAACCATCCAGACCCTTAAACGGACAAAATATCTCCTATGAAAATGAAACAGGTAATAGCAATACCCTTTTTGTTGTGTTATAGATTTTAACACACACCTGCATGCCGGTTTTGATGTGGACAAAATCATCCATATGCAAGGATGGTTCATGAGGAACCTGAAGTTCAAGAAAAGCATTATTAATGATAAAACAGGGTAGAAATATCAAGTACAGTAAAATTGTTGGGGCGAGGAAACATGCTCTTTCATGTTCATTTAGAAAAAGAAAAAGTGCATGCACACTGGTTGTAAACTTGATTAAAATTTGGGAATCAGATTGGAGTCCGAAATCCGTCATGTATCAAATCCAGGCGCTGATTAAGTTGGCAGGGTGTCATTTGACAATGTCACTTTCAGGCAGTGTGTGAGGTGTATGTCCTATATTCTCGGCACATCTGTCGCATGTGGGCTAGAGTATACATGAATGTGTCCATCTTCAAGGTGTTCTATTGGCAGGGAAATTGTTGTATCGTATTATCAGGGATGTGGTGTGTATAGATGCCAGACAACCAGGACAACCAAAATGATGGCAGCCACATCCTCATTTTAGCTGTATCTAGTGGTAAATCCATCTTTTTTGTGGTGGGGAAAAAACCATCATTATCATCTAAGACTTGTCCCAACTAAATGGGGTCTGCCACATGAATCCTGTTCCACGATTCCACTCTATCAGGGACCATATTCACCATAGGTCATCGAATCTTTTCTTACTAACTCCACCCACATCCTTTAGGACCTTCCCTTACCCTTTTAGAGCCATCAACTTGATAGGGCTGGGTCTATCGCGACATGCTAGGCAATAATCCGGCAGGAAAATAAAATATTCATCTTTTTGCTTATTTTTATTGACATGGTTGTCAGCGTTTCTTTTCACTACGGATGAAATGGTGATGTGTCCTTATGGACTGGCATATGTGAGTCCATGTCATACATCAAGGAATATCTTCAAAGCATTAACCAAATAGGTCCATAAACTATGCAGAAAAAGACACTGCCATGTTATTATTCTTTAGGTACAGTGGTATGTTATGAGGACCTTAAATAAGAGGAAAACCTCAATATACGGAATTCATTGATAAAAAAGGAAAATCATCCTTTCTCTCTCTGTTTCTTCCTTACTGTTTTTTTCTATTTTGTTTTTTTCTTTCTTTCGTTGTAGCTGGGGGTTTCTGTTCGCTATCTCAGCGATCCGATTTCCCCCCTTTCGGTTTCTCTCTTTTTAATGAAATCTCCTTTTGCCTCTCAAAAAAAAAATTTAATAAAGAGGTGTACTTCAAGCCTACAAGTTTTTTTTGTTACACACGCAATCACACCCCATGCACACACCCACGCACTCACACCACAGTGGGATTTCACCACAATGGGTACTCGAACCCAGGACCTCATGTTGAAACTCTTGTGAGTCTACCACCGAGGCATGAGTAAGGACCCCAAGCCTCTAGTTGATAATGCAAAAACCAAACATTAATTCTATAAACCCATTCCCAAATGAATTTAGGTTGATTTGATTTTATCTGATGTTGTTGAACTTCCTACAAAACTCCAACCTTTTCAATCAAGAATTGTTCACTCACCCATCTTTCATATTTGCAACATGGATGAAATAACAACTAAGCAAACATCCGACTTTATCAAGTAAATACAGACATACCATCTCTTCACCTTACCATAAATGCACCTCCAAAATTCAAAGTTTTTTTTTTTAATTTTTAATTTATTTTTTTTCTTACCGACTCTGAATTTTCATTGATAAAAGACTCTAATTACATTCGGGCTTCTCCAGGAGAAAAAGGACCTGGGGAACGCCTATCATTAACTGACGCAAGAAGAAAACACCAAAAAATCCCCCGAGAAAGACGAGAACCGACTTGCTAGGACTCCCTAATTGCCCCCAGGCCCACCTCATCAAGGAAAAGGAGACCTCTAACCCGGGGAGGAAGGCCAAAAAAAAGATAAAAAAATAGGGGAATTTGGGTCGAGCTGCCCAAGCAAGCCAAGGCGTCCGTTGGAGCATTTCCTTCCCTAAAGACGTGGGATAAAACGATCTGGCCTCTTAACTTTAGCCTATCGAACCCCTTTACCCAGTAATTCCATTTCCAGCCCAACATAGCCTGACCATTCAACACCTTCAAAACCAGCTACAAGTCAGTCTCGACAACCACGTTTGAGAAGCCCCTAGAGAGGCAAAACGAAATCCCATCGAGCACCACACGGATTTCCGCGTAGGTATTAGACCCAACCTCATAACCTACCAAGAAAGCGAATAGGAAATTACCCATATCACCTCTGCAAACTCCTCCGCCACCTGAGTTCCCCGAGTTTCCCCTAGAAGACCCATCTACGTTAACTTTAACCCACCCACTCACTGGTTTAATCCATTTCACCACCAATGGCAACTTTGGCACACGACCCCAACCCGCGGGACAAAGGGGGGGGGGAGGAGATGTCGGCGCCAGCAGGAGATGAAAGGATGGAGCCGATGATGGAGGACATCCACTAGGAAACACGAGCAAACAGGTTCGACGACGAGGGGGGCTTAGCTTCAAATATTGCAGCATTTCTTGCCTTCCGGATTTCCCATAGCAGTAAGCTGGGGGTTAATTTATGGATGACTGATGACTTGGAGCCAGCTGATGGAGTGCCCCACCATTGAGCTAATCTGGCTTCCATCGAGATAGCTGGCAATACGCTGATATCGAAAAAGGCTCCCAGGAGATTCCAGGTAGAGATCGCCAACTCGCCTTCCAGGAATATATGTTGAATGGTTTCAATGTCATTCCTCGGAACCGAACTGGCCCTGCAGCAAACACACATCTACGCTAACCGAATCCCATAAGCTTGGACCGCACCATCCATAGGGATTGCATTGTGCAAGACCCTCCACACAAAAAGCGAGATTCAAGGGGGCATTTTTGCATGCCAGACCCACCTGGCCCAGCCAAAATGAGGCGATCTCAATTTGCAAGAGTCCCAGGCTGAGCTAACCGAGAAACTTCCTGAGGGAGTATAAGGCCAGAAAGGGGAGTCTGGCCCCTCTGAGATGCAGAAACCTTCGTGGATGATGTAATCAATGACTTCTTGGGGTAGGAAATTGAGGACAGCGGAGGGGGGGAGGGGGCCACTGAAACTCAGAAACTACTACACCTTCAAGCCTTGTATAGAGTCAAGAATTGGAGCCAGAGATAAGCGCTGGAGGGGGCCCAGCCCTGTCTAGTTCACCGACCAGAGATTGCAGCTACCCTCACCTATATTCCAACGTACCTGGGAGTCCAAATGACGCAGGAGCGGTAGGGTCTTTTTCCACAGAGGGGACGAACGACTAGACGCACGCCCCTGGCTGGGGTTGGACAGATCCTGGGCGTATCTGGCAGCCATAAAGGACCCCCACGAACTGCAACCCTCTTTGAATCTGATGGTCCAGGCCATTTTCAGACGAAAGGCCTTCATCACTTCAAACAGCTTCCTAATACCGAGACCTCTTTCGTCATTGGGACGAGAAATTACCTTCCAACTCTTCCAATGAAGCTTCCTCTTGCCGTCGGCCCAGTGCCAAAAAAAAGCTTGGAAAACGTTTCTCTAGCGACGATAGGACCTGAGATGGGAGATGGACAGCTACCATGGTGTGCACCGGGATACTCCCAAGAACTTGTTTAATCAAAACAGTTCTGCCCGCCTGCGAAAGGTACCTAGCCTGCCACCCATAGATTCGACTCTCAACTCTGTCAATTAAAGGCTAGAAGTCGCTTGATTTTAACCTACCCACTGCCATTGGGACGCCGAGGTAGGAGAGCGTCATCGACGACTTGGCTATACTGAAAAATCTCTTAATGGATCGAATTCTGGAAGCTGAAATCTTGTTAGAACTGAAAAATGAGCTCTTGCGGAGGTTGATAGATTGCCCCGAAGCCACCTGATAGGCATCTAGAAAAGCCTTAGATAGTCTAAGAGACGCCTTACCACTGTTCAGGAATAGAAGAGTATCATCCGCATATAGGAGATGAGAAACCAAAGGACATCCTCTCATGAGCTTGAAAGGGTGGCAAAGGCCCTACTCGACCAAGCTTTTAAGGCCCCTGCTCGGCACTTCTACAGAAATTATGAACAGACTAGGAGACAAGGGGTCTCCTGGCCTAAGACCGCGGGACAATTTGAAGAAACCAGACGCTACGCCATTAACGAGCACCGAGAACCAACAATTGTCCCAGCATTTTTCGACCATTTCTACCCAACTCAGGCTGAACCCAAAGCGAATCAAAACCTTCTTAAGGAAACCCCAATCCACCCTATCATATGCCTTCTCTATATCTAGCTTTGGCACGATGTTTCCGCCCCTAACCTTTCTGTTAATCTCTTTGAAAAGCTCCTGGGATAGAACAATGTTTTCTGAAATCGCTCTACCCTAGATGAAGGCCCCTTGCTCCGGCGAGATGATAGACGGGTGCACCTGACAATCACATGCTTCACAATGTTTTATAACATGACCACACAAGTCAAAAGCATACAACTCTACTTTCTTAATTTGTAACTTCAATCCAGCTTATTCTAAAAATGGGGTAAAAAAAAATACGACCATAAAAGAAAGGGGATTTTCAGTAAAGGTCCATTTGATGGATGATTGGAATTTGCTTGTGAGGAGAATGTAGTAAAAAACAAAATGTTCCGTAAATTATAATCTATATTGCACAATAGAAAATGATAAAGCACCTTAGAGTGCCCTCAACGGTAGCCTTGTAAAACCTTTCAATGTTTACCCTGTCTTTAAAGGTGGCTGCAAACAGACACATCCAAATGGATCATCAACTGAAAAAATAGATGAAAGAGGCCTGGGTGAAACTGGGACCTATTATTAAATATAAGCCCTTTCCTTCCCCGATTTTTATCCACCTCTCCATCAATGGAAAAAAAATTGACCTAGCCCTTATAATTAAATAATTAAGGCATGACTTCAACCACAACCGTTTCAAGGATCTCAATGGAAATCTTAAAATGAGCAACAAACTTAGGAATTGGAAATCTGGGACTTTTGGGGAAAATATAAGGAAGTAATCAGGCCAACTAGTATCAGGTGGGACACAATATCAACAGCTGGGACCTTAAAATCAGGTTGCAAAGGCCACCCCTGATGAGCAAAGACCTGACACCAAGCTTCTGAGGAGCTACTAACAACCTCGAAGTCCTAATAATGCGACTAAGCATTGGAGAATTCAACAAATTTAGGCAGTAATCCTCTCTAACATTATTCCCTGTAATAAAACAACATAATAAAAAGTGAAATTTAATTTACAATAAAAATCAGGCTTTATATTCAGGAAGCTCAAGGTAAAGATCACTTTGGGTGAAGCAATTCAAGCTTTTTATGTAAAAAACTTTCCATAAAAAAGCACTCCGTGGAAACACGTATGATGGTAAATGATTGGTTGGCCATGAGGTGCTGACATGTTGCGTATTATTCATATGCAAGTTTTGCCCACTGAACATGTACGTACAGTTGCCCTTTTTGGGTTAATTGTCCGCTTCAGACCACTGAGCAGATGCTAAGATACCATTGCTTTTCAGGTCCACAAAATCGATGAGTTGATCACCATGCACAGGCACCACATGTAAATTGGACATATTCCAAACCCAGAATTGCTACCTGGTAGAATTTCTCAATAATAAATATTAGGAAAAATGTGAAAACCCTTCTTCCTGAAGTAAAATTTCAAAAAATAAATAAAAAATGGGACCGTTGATGGCCCATAAAACAGTCTGAAAATGGACGACCTTTAATAATTTAGCGGTGGTAGTGGAAGTGAGTTTTTTTCCTGAATCAATAGATACGAAAGGGCTAAGGCTTAAATGAACTTGTTTTCAGGACCCCTTAATTTGAGATGTGAAGTTCAAAAATGCAAACCTTATAAAAGTAGTTCCACAGTTTCTTCACCTGTTACCCGAAGGCCTAAGTGTACCTTGAAGCCATACATTTAGTTAAGAGAAGAACCATCAATTACATGGCCAACATCTTCTTTGGACTGAAAAATATTTTGGCCATAAGGGGACATGAAACCATTTTTCCACATTACCAAACCAAAACATGCATGAAAAACAGTTCTAAGTCTAACCCACTGAGAATGCCGGCACGAATAGCTTCAAGTTGTGAGGACACTTGTTGGGCACTGAAGGACCTTCTTGAACTTCAAGTCATAATTGCACTGGTAAGATTTTTTATAACCAAAAAATGTGGTCCGAAGTATTTCAAAAAATTTAAAGGATGCAAATTGACCAAGTACCACCCATGTGAAAAAGTTTCAGGCTGTTTTCCAACCACACACTAAGTTTAATGAAGTGGAGTCCTGACAATAGAACCAATGGACTTGCATACAATTGGGATAAGGATTCAAAAATGAAATTCATAAAGGCCTTACAAACGGTAACAGTGGGAAGGTTAGGTTACCTGAAGCCCATTCTGGTTAAAAAAAAATTTTAAAAATGGCCCACAATAGCCATTTTCTAAAGACATTTTGGGTATTAAAAAAAAAAGGATGAAGTCCATAAGTTTTCAGTAATGGTTACTGCAATGGTCGTTACAGCCATCTTTACAATTATTTAATACCTTGATTTGGGATGCAATCTATGGAAGAAAGTTGTAGGAAAACAATACAATGGTCAGCATCACAGTTAACAAATTTTACAGGGTGGGATGCTTTCAAAAAGTAGACTCACCTCACCTCATCCACAACAGCATATGGTGGCATATCCAGCTTGAGAATCTCATAGAAACCAATTCGAAGAATCTAAAAGCAAGGAAACATAAATTTTAGGTAAGTAGTACAAAATACATATGAAAAATATACAAGTACTGCTGGATCCCACAAGAAAATAGGTATAGTTCTACATTCTACAGTCCATCAAATTAGTATAAGAGCCCAAATATGTGAACAAACAACATACCTGTAAGAGAAGTGGCTCCATCCTTCTAAACGTGTTCTCGTCATTGCAAAGTGACAGTATTAGATGATCCAGATAACACCTCCAACGAACAGCACCTCCAACAATGTCAGTCACCTACAGTAGAGAAATCAAATCCGCATTCACTTAATGACTTGAAATCAAGTGACATGGTAACTTTTTAACCTTATCTAAAGCAATAAGGGATTCAACAGATGAGCTTTGAATGGAAAAATATGTTTTAATTTTGGTGGGTAAACAATATTTCCAATAAGCCTTATTGAACAGCCTTTTGAAGTATCAACAATGCAATTTTTATACATGTTCAAAAGATTGTTTTTGCCTATTATATGAGACCCTTGGTCAATACAAAACATTCAATACTTTGATTGGCATGCTCATCTTGGTTTTTTGCTTGTATAGATATAGATTCATAATTAACAAAGATCTCATCAAAATGAGTCTACACCAGTTGTATGAAATCAATCCCTCACTTTGACTTGCAATCTAGGATTGGAATTAGGGTGCAACTTAGCAGAGAATAGCATTCAACTAGGATGAGCATTGAAGGCTACAAAGAATATGATCAAGGTGGGAGCAAATTTCCAAGAGCCTAAGAACAGCCCGATGTGAATATACAATGAAATTTTTATAATGTAAGATGGTGCCATTTATGAATGTCAATAAAACATTCAATATTAAATGATATGCATCCTTTTAGATATAAGTAAGCTTCACTAATTGACAAGGTGGAAAGAAAAGAGTCTAAAGGATTGCGCTACTTGAAGAACACCATTAGAAGTGGATATGAGGTCAACTTAGAGACAAGGCGTTAGCAACATAGAGATGTTAGATTGGCATCAAACAGGCTCAAAAGTTAATACATCAACTGGAGCAGGAGATAGATGAGAAATAGAAGAGATGAGTCTAATTAAATGTACTTTGCATGCATATATTAAACTATAATAAAAAAGATAATCTATTTAACATGAGATCGGCATGTTGAATAGCGGAAAGAGCTACTAGTCTAAAGATGCACTGGAGTGAAAATTAGACCATGTATGAATCAGCACTTGTGCAAGGAGAACAAGATGTCTATCGGTAACAGGATCATAAAGTGTAACGGTTGCCCAAACTCGGGATAATCTGAGAGAAAAATTTTTCAAAATATTTGATTTTTAAAAATCCGTTTTACCCATCCAACATTTAATGCTATTTTTATTCGAAGGCATTGTTGCAGACATGCCATTGCTTAGGCCCTGGAGTGAACATGCGCCACATGTATTGGAATTGAGACAGTTGATCCTGACGGTACGTGGATGAATTCTCATAACAATAACGAATGACACAAAAAATATTTAATTTTCTAAAAAATATAAAATGAATATATTAAATCCGAATGTAATAAATTGCCAAATATGCATTCATCATATTGGGTTGAATGTTTTTTGTAACGGGCAACATTCAATGCGTAGAATTGAATGAGATATGAATTTAAAAAATAAAAACAGAGAGACGCAATAAATACACATTTAACATGTTCTACTATGTAACTACATCATAGGATATTAAAGAAGTAATAATTAATCATTACATTTGTTTTGCAATTATTTTAATGAAGGGCCGAAATTGGTCAAATAGAAAAAAAATATAAAATAAAATATATAAATGCACCCACAATATGCACATAAAATTCAATTGAACATGTTCTACTGATAAACACATCATATGGCATCATTAAAACAGCAAAAGAATCATTAAAAAAATTTTTCAGAATTTTCAAAAACAAGAAATATTTCGTAAATTTAAAATATATATATATATATATATATATATATATATATATATATATATATATATAATGGTGGCCCAAATATGTAAAATGCACATTAACATGTTCTACTATGATTAACACATCATATGGCATCATTAAAACAGCAAAAGAATCATTAAAAAATGATTTTTCGAATTTTCAAAAAAAGGGCCGAAATAAATGCGTAAATAGAAAAAAATATTTAAAAAAATATAAAATGGCACCCCAAATCTGTAAAATGTACATTAACATATTCTACTATGATTAACACATCATATGGCATCATTAAAACAGCAAAAGAATCATTAAAAAATGATTTTTCGAATTTTCAAATAAAGGGCCAAAATAAATGCGTAAATAGAAAAAAATATAAAAATATATAAAATGGCACCCCAAATCTGTAAAATGCACATTAACATGTTCTACTATGATTAACACATCAAATGGTATGATTAAAACAACAAAACAACCATTAAAAATTGATTTTTTGAATTTAAAAAAAAATGGGCCAAAATTGATGCGTAAATAAAAAAATATAAAAAAATTATTAAATGACACCCCAAATCTGTAAAATGCACATTAACATGTTCTACTATGATTAACACATCATATGGCATGATTAAAACAGTAAAACATATTAAAAAAAGTATAAATACCTATTTTTGACGAATTTCTGAAAAATGGCCCACCAAGCTTTGATTCAAGAAAATCCGTAATATAATGTATTTTTATCTCAAATACCTAGCCAAGGTTGGTCGAAATTAGTAGTAGGAGGAGTGAGAAACAGTTTCGAAGCAAGAGGTTTCAAAAAAACAGCAAAAACAAAGCTTAAAATGAAAAAAAAAGTTACCGTTATTCGGCCGATACGGACCCGTAACGGCCGATACGGGTACAAAATCGGGTAACGGCCGATATAACCTCGAAACGCGTAACGGTTCCCACCGTTACCGTTCCATATCGGCCGTTACGGTCGATACATAACCATTTTGGCACACCATGGTGAGGAGTCTCGAACACGATACCTCCCACTCTAATACCGCTTTGATACAGGATAACTAGTCAATTGCTCTAAAAGCTCAAACTGATAGAGCGTGTCGAATCAATCCATTTATCTCATAGCCCAGGCCCCACATCTTATGGGTTAGGTACTCGACCAAACCCCCCTCGTGAGCCCCACATCACATGGGTTTCACCTCACACGAGCCACCCGCCTCACACAAATTGGGCCCACCTCACACAAGCCACCCGCCTCACACAGGCCGCCCACCCCGACTGTGCCGCCGCATCCCACAAGCCACCCCACTCGAGCCCGTTGTGAAAATGCCCCTGCATTAATGTGTCATTTCATCTCCAAATGCCATGGTAAGCAAACTCAATCTTAGGCCATGGATCAGAGTAGGTACATTACCAACTCAGTTACCAAGCTGGGTATCAAAACATAGTATCAAATGCATGATACAATTTTACATATTACAAACATATTAACAATACAAACCATTACATTTCAAGTTTCTGAAATCTCATTTAGATGTCTTCCTTGGTAGCTAAAGTCAATCTAAGGCCTGTTTGATTTTCCATGATATACATATAAATCTTTGGTAAATAAGTAATTATTATTTTTTTCACGTGATTTGAAAATGGGTGAGTAATTCCCCCTTGAAAACTAGTCTGAAAGTGTTGACTTAAATTGCATATAATATATCAGCGTCATCCATTTATTTTATTAGAACATTTTAGGGCATGAGCTGAAAAATGAGGCAGATCCAACGCTCAAATGGCCTACAAGAAAGGAAACAATGGGCTTAATTCAAACAATGGGCTTAATTCGTCCACCATTGAAAGTTACTTCCTTCACTGGGCCCGCATTGAGGTTTATTCGTCATCTAACCGGTTCATAGGGTCACACAGACACGGATAAGGAGAAAACACAAATATCAGCTTAATCCAAAACTTCTAGGGGCCCCAAGAAGTTTTTAACAGTAGGCGTTCGATTACAACTGTTTCCTGTGGTATGGTCCACTTGAGCTTTAGATCTGCCTCATTCTTAGGTTCATGCGCATAACGAATGGGCAATGTGGATTAGCCACATACATTATGGTGGGCCCCGCATTGAGATTGCCTTCCACACGAATGGGCAGGCTGGGTAGAAGGCAATGTCTTCCACCAACAGTGAGATTGTGTGTGGATACGAGTATTATTTTCGGATTTTAGGATTCACCTGATACCCTGATAATGCCAATGTTATCTAGATTGCCTTTAATCATGTCTTTCACGAGAGGACAAAGCATATTGAGGTAGAGTGTCACTTCCTTCGAGAGAAGTTCCAGTCTAAGATTATTTTTCTTCCACACATGGCGTCTTAAGATCAAATTGTGGATTTCTCATGAAGGCCATGACAATTGCCAGACATTCTTTCTTAGTTCGCAAACTGTTGCTATTTGATCAACCGTATCAATTTGAGAGGAGATGATAGTTGTGATTGGTGTAATATTTTCATTCTCAGAAAGAAGAATCAATCTCACCCTCTAATTATTCTAATTGATTTACTCTCCTTGTATACCAGTTCATTTTATTTCCATATGAAGCATTGTATTTTTCTATTTAAACCCCATTTAGGGTAAAGAAATACACAGAAAACTATTGGAAAGTTCTCCAAATCCCCTCATGTTTACTTTATCATCAACCAAAGCATCCCTTGCCCATGCATGCTTCGAAAATATAATATTATTTATTCTCAGCCACTTCCTACATGTGAAATGTTTTATCCTTGACACCCCACACCCCCCAACATGAGCCCACTAAACCTCAGACACGTCCCACTTCATATGTCCCACTAGTAGGTTCTACATTAGACATGTTGATTGATGTCTTAAATCTGTAAATCAACAGTCTGTCGAAGATAGCTCGATGCCATCGAAGTCCTGCTCGAAGCCATCAAAAAAATCTGAATATCCCAAGATAGTTGTTGGACACTTTGAGGTGTCCTGATTGATGCCATCGACTGGCTGCCGATGCCATCAAAGTCCTGCTCAATGCCATTGGAAAAATCCGAAAATTACATGTTTAGTCGCTAGAACGTTTTGGTGTTTTGTTCGATGACATTGAAGGGGTTCAATGCCATCAAAGGTGCCATCGAACGATCACGCAAAGTTACGCAAAATTGCACAAGTGCAGGATTTGTTTCCTATTTCAATTGTGATTCACCTAGAGGATATATATATATATATATATATATAATAGGGGGTATCCAAGATCTTTCTAATTCGTTCCTAGGGTTTCAAGGGTGTAGCTTGGGTGATTCGAGGCTTGTTCGGATTGGGTAAACTCTCTCTTATAATTTTCTGCTTTCATAGTGCATATATATCCCTTTGTGCCATGGTTTTTTCCCGCAAAAGCTTTTCCACATTAAATTCGAAGTCTTTGTGATTGGGCTTGATTGAGATATTGGAATATTTTGCTTGATACGTCTACATGCACTCTTTTGCATAAACACCAGAACTTTTGTACTCTTACACATGAATATTAATGTTTTTATTTCCAAATATACAAACGTTAGATGCATTTACGCATACGTGCCAAAATGAACACATAATTGCAAATAATTTCCTATGTTTGAAAAACTGCCAACCCAATCAAACATTTAACCCAATGTATTTACACGTGCGAGGATATTCTTTTAATTAAATATTTTTAAAAAAAAAAATTGGTCAAAGACATCAAAGAATACCTTATAAATAAATTGAAGCAAAAAGGGAAAAATATAAGAAATGATACCAGTCTGATATCTCTATCGTCCAAAGCACGGGTGTGAAACCCAAGAGTTCTTTCCATGTAACACATCTCGTTGTCACTAGAATTTTTTCCTTTGTCATTCAAAAGGTCAGCAAAAGCTTGATCTATCCGCAACAATCTCACCACAGAAACTATAGTAATAAAAACATTTTGTAAAGAAAAAATTTGAATGAAAATCCAAATAACACAATGAAGAAAAATTTTATCATATAACAGTTGACTTCCAGCACCAAATGAACAAATCTGCTGGACTAGTTCTGCCCACATTTTCCAGATCAAATAGTTTTTTGGTTAATCCCAACAGAACATACAGTGTTCATTGCCACTCACCACCATATGTGCTGCTGACCGGAAACATCCGTCTGGTTGGCCCTACTGCAGATGGTCCACCCCACAAAAACCACAACAATTGGACAATTATAGCCAAGGTATTCAATAATGGAACGGTAGCCGTAACGGCCACAGTTATTGCCATTATGATACGTACCATCATGGCCCCATAACACGTAACAGTCCCCATCATTACTATCACATAATAGCCGCAGTGGCTATTACGCAACCGTGTTTTTTGACACCTTGATTCTAGCCTCCTGATTCATGGGAACCATTACATAATAGCCACAGTGGCTATTACGCAACTGTTTTTTGACACCTTGATTCTAGCCTCCTGATTCATGGATGTTTCCCACTTTAATGTAAACGACTGACCATTTTCTTCTATTTTCACTCCATTTGATGGGCAGAGTTGAAACAGATAGAGATTAGGGGCACTGCATTTCTTTACCGTGGACAATACACAGTAAGGCCCACTTGATAGACAGCAGGGATTGACCAGGTATACCGCCAGCTGTATAGAGTGGCAATGCAACAAGATTGGTTCATCACACAATGAACTGGAATTAACCCCTCTCTCACAAAGTTCTACCTGAGATCTTCAGGGGCGCAAGTTAGCAAAATCACATAATGGGACACTAACATGTGCGGGTGGGACAGAATTACAGAAACCAAAACCAACTGAGAACTGAGCTAAGAAGAAGAGGATTGCATTTACCAGCTCTGTGAGGAGAAACCTTCGAGTTCAGATTCTGCATCTTCCTCGCAGGATCAAAACGCCCTGAAAATGTAGAACTCTCTCAGTTGAATTCATCACCGCCCAAACAGGCAGCATGCCCCCAGCCCATGTTAGTAAGACACTGAGCACGATGCTAACCTGAGCAGTGGCGCAACGAAAAAGAAGCAACGATTCTTACCTGCTCTACGAGGCAGAAACTCTGGACGCAGCTTCTGTGTTTTCCTCGGGGGATTTGAAAGCCCTGTAATTATAAAACTTCTCTTTAGAAAGTAAGGACAACACAAAGGGGAATCTGAGCACGCCTACCTGCTGTTAGCTCCCAACGGCCCCGGCGCACGTTAGCACGCCAGAGGTGGATATGGCTAACATCAGCCGGTGGCGAAGAAGGACAAAGCAGAAGAGGAGGTGAGTGCGGTTACCTGCTCTTTGAGGAGAAACCCTCGAAGCTGTATTTCTGTCTGCTGAATCGGCGGCCCTGATTTGAAACGTAGAGTGGTCGGATTTCAATGGGATTTTCAGGAGACAAGATTTCTCGCGGAGAGAGAAATTCGAGTGAGGAGAAACTGAGAAGAGAGGAAAAACGGGAGAGAGAGTTCCCTCCATTTTTCTCACAGAAAAAAGCAGTGCGGTTTCAGAGGATAGAAACAGATAATGAACATCGGAGGGCTAGCTAATTCCACGCGCGTGGAGCGCTTCCCGCACGCGCGCGCCGATATGGAATAACATAAGGAGCGGAGCGGATTGTGTCCTGTGCCACACACCACGGACCTTGGTAGTGTGTCGACGTGACCTAGTTCTGTGGGCCCTACCATGACGAAGGTGTTATATCCGCACCGTCCATCCATTTTTCCAAGATAATTTAAGGGTATAAGACAAAAAAGTAAGCATGCCTAAAGCTCAAGTCGATCATACCATGGGAAGGAGTGGGAGAGTGACGCCCACTGTTGAAACCTTCTCACAGTAATGGATATATTTATCGACGCCATCCATCTCTTATCTCCAGTATGCACGAAAATCTATCTAACGCTGAAGCATTTAATGCGACCTAAGCCTATTATATGGTGTAGTCTACTTTAGCGTTGATCTGACATGTTTTTGTGCTCGCACCTTGAAACAATGGGCTACTCCCGGTAATTGGTTCTCTGTAGGCCCCACTATGATGTATGTGTTTCATCTCTGCTGTCCGTCTATTTTTTTTTTATCATTTGATGGTACGAGATAAAAAATGAGGCATATCCCAATCTCAAGTGGACCACGTTCCAAGAAATAGTGGAATGAATGTCAACCAATTAAAACATTTTTGGGGGCCATAAAAGTTTTGGATATTTTAATGGTAGATATCCAATCACTATTATTTTCCTTGTGGTGTGGTTCACTTGAGATTTATATCCCTCTCATTTTTTAAATCAAACCTAAAATAATATGTAAAAATGGATGAATGGAATGGATGAAACACATACATTATAGTGGGGCCACAGAGCACCGGACAAGTAGCCAATCCGCTTCCACATCACTGTAGGCCCAGCACAGGAGGGATAATTTTTTACTAGCAGCCTTTCATCCACCTCCCCCTATTTTTCGACTCAAACAAAATCTACTATACTAATATAAGACCTCTGCCCGCATGGACAACCCAATAAAGGCAAAAATGTTATTACTTTTCGGCTGCTTTTACCTAAGCTTGGGGATATTTTTGTCCAAAATCCTTTACTAATGTATAAAAAATCTATTTTACTAGCCTAAGTTTTCAGCCGTTGAGATTTTTTAAAAAAAAATTTAATTTTAAGAGCATAAAAACGAGGCATCTACGGTGTTAATTTTTTCCACCGAAAGTGCCAGTTTGTGGGCAGAGACCGGCTGCGTACGATGCAATCTGCGTCCGTTTATTTGCCATCACCATGTTTAAAAGGCCACACATCCGGATGAATGAAAGCTCAAATATGAACTTGATTTAAAACTTTTGGGGCTTCTGATAACTGAAAGCACAAATATAAACTTGATTTAAAACTTTTGTGGCTGCCGTGAGCTTTCGATGATAAGCATTCAATCAACCATGCTTTATGTAGTGTGGTCCCCTTAAGATTTAAATCTGACGGGTAGTTTACCACGTTCCGTTAAAAAGGTCTGAATAATAGATGAATTGTGAAGATATAATAAAACCTGATTGGGCCCACATAACTCGGTGATGTAAACACACTGGTGTCTGACTTTGTCAAAAGCCTTTTGCAGGAAGTTGGCAAGTTCCTTTGTTGGATGCTATGTAATGCCCACCACGATATTTATGAAATATCTATCAGTTAAACTAATTTTCAAAATCATTCCAAGACGTGAAACTAAAGTCTCAAGTAGATCCAAAACTAAGTGGGCTAAACAAGAGTGGAGATTCACCAACCCTATTTAAGCATTCATGTGAGTTTAGTATCACAATTTAAGTGGAAATGTACTTATAAATGGTTTAGATGGCATGTAAACATAAGGCGGAGGTAGAGGTGTACACAAACTGAGCTAGCTCGGTTAGCTCGCTCGACTCGACTCAGTTTGAAGCTGAGTTCGAGGTGGGCTCGGACTTGATTGAACCACTCGAATTGAACTCAAATTGAACTAGTTCGGTGACTCGGTTACTTTGATATTGATGTTCCTCACCAAGTGTTTGGTATGTGTATGAAACCAACACCCTTTTTTCTTGATTTTTATGTTGCTTAGAAAGTGTTTGATAAAATACCTATAAAACTATTGCTGCTGTTTTACATACAATGGGATTTTAAAGGTGTTTGTGAAAATGCTGCAAAGGCGAACTCGGCTCGAACTAGCCTGAGCAGTTGACCGAGTAGAGCCGAGCTGGCCAGTCAAGCTTGAGGACCGAGCCGAGCCAAGTTCAAGCTGAGGTCAGCTAGTCCAGCTCGACTCGGTTCGACTCGATGTACACCCCTAGGTGGAGGTCGTGAAGGTTTCAAATGGTAGAAAACTCTTTCTTAGAGCAGCCTAGAGTTCTGGATTCACCTGATTTTTGGTATATCTCATGTAATGATCTGACAAAATGGATGGACACCAAACATTATGGTGGGCTTTGCCTAGCATCCGAGGTAGGAACTTCATACTAAAGACTTTCAGAAACTCGCCTCACCCAAGACGGTGCGACCTAGACCTAAGTTTGGGCAGGGTTTTAACAAGAAGTTTTTGTGCTTGGATGCCAAGTGAGGTACACCCTGATGTTTGTGAGAAATTCACATTATCCATCTATTTTTTGAGTTTATTTTAAGACATGAGACAAGAAATGAGACATATCCAAAACTGAAGTCCACCAAGTGGGGATTCAATTACCACCGTTGAAACATTCATGTGGCCACAAAAGTTTATTATCAAGTTAAGTTTTGTGTAATTTCACTGCATTCCAATGAGAAGTATCTTATAAATGGGTTGTTTTGGATATAAACATCAAGGTAGAGCTCAAGAAGATTTCAATGGTAGGAAACTCTTTTCTTGGTTTTTCCTCTTGCATGGCCTACTTGAGTTTTGGATACACCTTATTTTTTGTCTCGTGTCCTAGAATGTTTTCTAAAAACGAATGGACAGGGTGGATTTCTCACAAGCATCATGGTGAGCCCTGCCTATCATCCTAACACTGGCAACTTCTTGGAAAGGCTTTTACAAACCACCTCCGTGTAGCCCTTTGTTGAGGGTCAAATATTGCATATTAGACCCCAGTTATTGCTTGGATTTACGAACATAATACCGTTTAACGGCCCGCTTCAATCATGTTTGTGATGCAGACAGACTGTAATTACAAGCGTAGACTGAAAAGAGAGCTTAAAGCATGGATTTAACGCTCTGATGATACTAAAGGCAGGGGAAGGACTCAGGACCAAGACTTGACAAAATCAACTGATCGAAAAATCGACAAAATCTAGCCAGAAGTGCCAAGCAAGATCACGGTTTCCACTCTCTGAGCTCAAACTTTATACATAACTCGAGGACCAAAAATAATAGCTGAAAGAGTATCCCAACGGACAGATCAGCTACTAAAGTCATGATTTGGGGCCCACCAGATCTTTGGATATGCCTCAATTTTAGTCTTAACTCCTTAAATGAGGTTCTAAAGAGGATGGACGGAGCAGATTTGTCACAAACATCTCCGTGGGACCTACATGTATAGTGCGTGTGCATGTACTTAAGTGCACCGGACGTATACCCATTCACCTTAAGTCGGTCAGCGTGCGCTGACCGACTCATCTTCTCAAATCAAGAAAGGCTTCCAGCGGACGCTCCAGCGTCCGCCGGTTCCTCTCAATGGGGCCCACTCATCTTCCAAAGTATCAATCGGGACCGTCCATTGTGTGCATAGGTGGGCTATTTACCTCACCAAGGTGGCTTCTTGAGATCATGTAAGATGTTGCAGAATCCTAACCGTTAAATGCATGATGAACGACGAAGTAGAAGATATTGTGGGCCAGCCCCACCATCAGTACAGCGTAAGTACGTTACGCACCCTGTTTTCGCGTCCGGGAAATCTGAAACTTCCGGCCGATTGTGTGCCACTGCCTGTGATCAGATTGGTGATCCGAACCATCCAAGTGAAGCCCAGGCCAGGGTTGACCCTAGCCATGAAGACAGATCCAAAAGCAGGGACGATCAGCATCCTAGCCAATCCCAAACGTAACTAGTTATATGGAAGGCTGCGCAAAGGAGAGTCCAGTTCCTCTTGAAGCTCGGACTGCGGAAACAGGCCAGAGGGCTGCGAATCTCTCCAGGGATCTGGCTCTTCTGGTTGCTGCCTATAAGTAAGAAAGAGATAGAGAAAACTGGGGGGATGGAGAGTTTGGGATCTGGAAGTTGGAACGTGAAGACAGGGAGATGAAATTTTGCAAGATTTGAGGCTTGACGAGAGCAGAGAGAGGGATTGGAGTTTACTTTGGTTTTTTTTTCTTTTTCCTTTCTCCTCCTTGTTTATTTTTTACTTAGCTCTTCAGGCAACTTTATTAGCTAGAGAATAAGCGAGATGAGATTCTATTTCATGCTTTTAATTAAATTAATAATATATTTATTTAGTTGATTATTAAAGGAATGTTTTTCTTAGTCTTTAATGGTCTTTTGTGATTAATGGATTTGCATGGCTTTGAATATTTCTTTTTCCCTTTTGATGTTTATGACGTGAAGCCTTGTTCACCATCGCATTTGAGTTGATGATACCCTTCAACTTTCATGATGTGATTAGTTGGTAATAAGTTTAATCATGTTGTTTGTTTTGTTGCATGGTTAGATGATGGAATCCATTCTAATTCATATACCTTTCATCTCTTGAAAACCTGATCAAGTAAGTTCAGTTTAAATTCCATAAAGATCTCCCTGATCTCTACAAGTGGATCCTCTGAACCTCTAGTTTCCTACCTTTGAATTCTACATATTTTAGTTTACTATTTCATCATTATTCCTCAAAAACCATTCGATATAGATTTCATCTCAAGCTATTTCTATTTCTACCTAGTTTCAGATAACGTACAGGTAACCCTATACTTGGGGAGTGAACATCCTTACCATAGGATTTTGTAGGGCCTACCATCACATGTGTATTATGTATCCACTCCGCCCATGTGTTTTTTCAAATCATTTAATAACATATTTTAAAAAACAAGCAAATCCAATCTTCAGGTGGACCATAGGAAACAATGTTGATTGACCACTGACAATCGCCTATTTAGACACTCACGATATGTTGTTTAAAACCGGTGGGGCAATTATTGGAGGGTGGGATTCGTTCTCCAATAATGGGTGGCACCTTACCTTCCATACAAAATGACTTTTGTAATGCAAAAACATAATGAACAAAAATACTCACAGTTAATAACGATAAGCAATTGCAAAGGACCTTTCACATAAATGAATTGCTTGTATTGAAATAGAATCAGTCCAGTGTATAAGTATAGACTTAGATAATAGCCAAGGATTACAACTACTAAGCTATCGCTACTCCTAATGTAGGACTAAGCTATTGGATTGCGATAAGGAACGTAAAAGATAAATTATGCTAGGATAATTGAAATATAGATTTTGATATGTGTTGATTGGGTTGGTTGGTGTGAGACCATTTGCTTCATTCATATCTTTTTTTATATTTATAGCCTTCTTTGAGAAATGGAACCATTTGGATGTTCATCATGTTTAGCGGTTATAGTGATTGCTTTGGCACCACTCTTCTTCTAGGCTCTTCTCGTACACCTGCCCTAGTAATGGTTTTAGCACCACTTTCTCTCAACCACATTGTGTCTTTTGTTGCTTCGTCACACTATGTCTCTGTAGATAACACGTATTATCTAATTAACGCTAGCTGTCACTTTTGCAAAATATGCTCCATGTATCCTATTAAATCTCATGCGTGTTATATAATCTTCATGCAATGACATGTATTACAATTGGTTCTTTTAAGAATAGCCAAAGACAAGGTTCTTTTAGGAATAGCCAAAGACAGGGTGCAACATTGCCCCCCCCATGGGGTCATTTTGCCTTTGGTTTTAAATGTGAGAGCGACGTTTGGCTCGTTGTTCGATGTATTAAATACAATCGCTTTTCTTTCCATGTGTCTGTTCCCCATCACTTTCGCTTAATCAAGACGAAAACCGAATAATTGTTTCTTGCTTTCTCTCAGCGGATGTCTTCGGGGGTGGCATTTATTGAATAACTTTGATTTTTTCAAGATCAAATTCGATTCCCTGATGCCTGATAACAAACTTTTATAATTTTTTTCGATGACATACCGATTGTGCAAATTGTAGAGTTCATTTTCAACTATTTTTTACTGAGCTCGAGAAAGACCAATGAAAGATGTTCATGATGCTCTTCGTGATCGCAAGACCGGACTACCAAATCATTGATATATTGTTTAACATGTTTATGCATCATGTCTTGGAAAATATTATGCATCGCTCTTTGATACGCAACCTCGGTATTCTTCTCTTTTTTGTTTTTTTGGATTAGCTTGTTTGTACACACCCATGTCAATACACACGCTCAATGTTAGCCACCCTCACTAGGGATCGATACCAAGACCTCAAGTGTTGGTATTCTTGAATGAATGACATAACCTTATAACAGTAGATCCCGATAGATGTCCTAAATGCCGTAACCTCATCATCCTTAAGCGCCATGCGTATAGTTAAAAATAGATGAATAATGCAAGAGAAAATTCCATCTCATACCAACCCAATTAAATCAAACAATTGTCTTTCAATTATCATTTCAATCACCAATCAATTTACATTCTATAGCGTGATCATTTACTTTTCCCATCAAGCAAATTACATTCCCTAGTGTAGTCGTTTACTTTCAGCTTCCTACTTACATTTCGTAATGTAATCGGTAGTATTAATCAGGTAGCTGATATTTTTAGCGATAATTTGAGTCTATGCTCGCACACTAGATTCAACTCTTCACTTGGAATGGTATTTTACAGTTGTTCACCATAATCGACGGTAAGAATCCATTTCTCATTTAATTTTATTTGTATTGAAAAGTCATTTCATACGAAAGTCAAAGGTATAACCCATCATTATATTACGAACTCCATCTAAATATCCCATGATGTTGTTTATGCATTGATTGAGTGGCCGAATACACGGTCAATCTCATCATATCTCGATTATATACTACGTGTTTGGTTTGAATTAAGCCGCAATTTCAATTATAGCAAGCACGGCTATCTGCACTAGTATAATCTAAAATAGAATCATTCTTGCTTTCCTATGAATAGGTCGGGTGTGGAGTAGGTACTACCCCCACTTGTTCGGAGCTCGCGACAGGCTGAGGGTTCGATGGTCCCATTATGTATGGCTTTTATCTACACAGTTCATTCATTTTTTATATCATTTTAGATTATTAGCATAAGAAACCTTCTTTGGGCTCACTGTATAGTTTATTTGCCATCCACAATATTGATACAATCATATACAACTGGATGAAGGGGAAAAACAAATATCGTCTTGATTCAAAACTTTTGTGGCCCCTAAAAAAAATTCAACGGAAGAATTTAATCTCCACTATGTGGTCCACTTAAGCCTTGAATTTTCCTTATTTTTAGGCTAATAACCCAAAATGACATGAAAAATTGGATGGACAGTGTGGATGAAGTCCATACACCACGAAGACCCCTCAAGCCCAACTTGTCCGGAGCTCGGAACAGGCGGGGATAATACCTAATCCGCGCCCGAACAAGTTTGATGGTGATAAACATCATGGTGGGACCTAGGAAGGTTTCAACGATAGAGCTGGGCATCGGACTGAGTCTGATCAGATTGGGTCCAACTCGACTCGGTCCACATTCTACATGGCCCAATCCAAGCTCAGACCGATCCGGGACCGAGTCCGGGTCATCCGTCTCGGACCGACCCAAACCCCTACTGGCCTGAACCGAATCGAGTCCAACTCAATCAGGAAAACTGAGTCAGATTGGATTGGGCAAGGTTCGGATCAGTCTTCTATTTTATTTTTATTTTTTTGATTTTTTTTAAACAAAAAATATGGACGGCATGGATGAAATACATACATCATGGTGGGGCCGCATCGACCATCCGCCATTGGCTGGTGGCAGGGGGAGTAGCCGATCCGTTTCTAAATTGGAGTTAGGAGGGGAATAGGCGGGATAGAAAAAGACTACTAGGAGCGGCGAGATTTTGGCAGAGGAGAGGGAAGCAGATTACACACTGTGTTAAGCATACTAGGTAAACTATGTGGGGCCCAACATGATGTATTTATTTTATCAACTCCGTCCATACATTTTGTAATTTAATTTTAATAAATGGGACAAAAAATAAAGCATATCCAAAGCTCAAGCGGAACACACCATAGGGAATAGTGTGAATTAAACATCTACCATTGAATTTTTTTTTAGGTGGACAGACATTTTGGATCAAGGTGATATGTTCTTGTGATCTTATGAACAGGTAGGATGACAAATAAACGTTAATATGGACCCTAGGAAGGATACGACATTCTTTGAGTTTCAACTTGACTTCAATCAATTGTCTTCTATGGACTTAGAAATCATTGAAAACTCAAACGGATCACGCTGGAAGCATACTCGGCACGCGCCGAAAATAACCAATAGACTAGATTGGCTGACACCAAATCCAGTAGCGATTCGGTCACGACCAAGCGTCCAAACTCCAAAACCCCTGAAACTCTCCATATAATGCAACCGATAGGCGAAAATGGATAAAACGAATACTCTCTACCCATGGATCACTCTCTGTATCATTTAGTTCTTCCGAATAGCGTTGTATTGAGGTGTGAGATGTCGTATTTTCAAAGTCAGAGAAAAATACGGTCGTCCTGATATATAAAATGACCATTGTATTATTGGAGGCAAATCCTGACCTATTAGGATGATTTATGATTCATTGGAAATGTGGTCAAATGATCTTCCTAATAAACTTAAGCTTCTTCTAATCCGAATCATGATGAGGAAGATCCAACCCGTTTATCAAAATCATGTGTTGTCTATTGATCAAAATCAGAAAAACTTTGGTTGCACTTTAAACGAGCCAAACGGGATCTAATCGAGATGATTTCAGTTACAATGAAAAGCTTATTAGATGACGTTTCTAATGATCATAATATCATCAAATGCAGACCATTGGTCAAGTTGCGAACAACCGATTTCATAAGTTGGAAAGACATATTCTCGGCACATTAAACGAGGTCCAATTGAAGTAATCCTAGTCTTTTTAGAAAACTTATCTAATTATCTTTTCAACAAGATAAATATTACTAAAAACGGACAAGTAACAAAGAAGATATGAGCGTTTAAACATTTACAATAAAAAAATAAAAAGTAATAATGACTTTTTATATTATACATATATATATATATATATAACATTAATCATTATCTTATATTATACTTATATATATTTATATATATTATATTATATAATATATTATAATACACATATATGCAACATAACATGCAGGGCCCACCAGTCAAGGGCGGGCGCCCACAATTCAGTGTGGGTGCTCACGACATGACCCTATGCAATGGTTATCCGCAACATGAGCCGCTGCCTATATAAGACACCCAAGGACGAATAGGAGAAAAGATTAACAGGGAGAGAAGCTAGGGAAGAGAGTTTAAGCAAACAGAGAAAAATAGAGAGGGAGAGAGAGAAAATAAAGAGTAGAAAGAGAGATAGAAAAATACAGAGTGTCTGAGTGTTGGAGTTTGCTGGGAGGTGCTCCCTAAAGTACCTTAAAGATTTCCATCGTGTCGAGATGCTGCCCAACACAGGAGACAAAAATGGCCATCAAAGGAGTCAAAAAAGCTAAGAATTTATCCATTTATATTTAATTTGCATTCTACTCCACATATTTCTATTGCATTAATCACTTCCACATTTCATTCTGCATCATTCTCCATTTTCCATTTTCCACTTTATTTGCCTGCGCAGAACCTTAAATCCTATGAAGTAAGGTTAGTTAGCGTTTATTTTCATTAACTATTTTTTACTTTATTTGCCTACCCAGAGCCACCTGGCTCTGTGATGTAAGGCTAGATAACTTTTATTTATTTATTATTATTATTTTTTTAATTTCTGCCTGCCCAGGATCTTAAATCATGTGAAGTAAGGCTAGTTATCATTTTATCTTATTTACTGTTTTTATTTTATTTGCCTACCCAGGGTCATTTGACTTTATGATGTAAGGCTAGATAACTTCTTTTTTCTTATCTCTGCCTGCCTGACCCACCTGGGTTATATGAAGCATGACCAAATATAAAATGCCGAAATTTCATTAAATTCTTAAAAATTGCAATTCTTGCAAAGTAGAGACCGCACATTGTGAGGGCGGAAAAGAGTGCTTAAACCCTTCCTTTTCCGTCACCGAGACTCTTACTCGGAATCTACGGCCGCAGACCAATTGCGGGAGTCACTTGAGTTGGAAAATCGTGAGATTGCCTAACTCCTAAGCGATTTTACGATTCCTAACCGGCTGTATATTTTATGTTTCATTTGGCTAGTGACGACTCAAAATCAAATGCATTTTTACACCAGAGTTAATAGCACACATAGCCAACAGTAGCAAAAATCAATACGAAAGTCAATAAAGCGAGGGCACCACCACACTCGTGCGCGCGTGTGGGGGAAGCGTTTACATATGCTAATATTTGTATTTTCAGTTCATCACAGTAGGAATTACGTTATTAACTGTATGGATGGCTTGTAAACATCATTGACTAATCTAGGGAGGTTTCAACGGTTGTAATTTCCCAGACCACCTTTTTCCTTTAATATGGCCCACTTGATTCTTGCATCCTGCTCGTTTTTTATACAAAATAATAAAATGAGCTCACAAAACGGATGAAGGGAGTGGATTCCTGAAAAACATCACGGTTGGCCCCACCAAAGTTTACAGCGCTGGAACTTCCTACACAGGCCCTCGCATGAAATCCGCGTCCGCTAATGACCCTGCCATTCCCCAACGGCGTGTGGTCGGTGCTCTGTGGGCCCCACCATGATGTGGCTATTTCATCCATTCCATCCTTCAAAATTTCCATATCATTTTATTATATGACCCCAAAAATAAGGTAGATCAAAATATCAAGTGGACCACACAATGTTGATTGAACACTCACCATTAAAAACTTGTCGCGGGCCATAAAAGTTTTGTATAAAGCTGATATTTCTTTTTCTCCTCGTACGACCTAATTAACAGGAAACATTACAGTAGGCCCTTAGGATGTTTTTAACGGTGGAGATTTAATCACTACTGTTTTCCCCTGGTGTGGTCCACCTGAGTTTTATATCTGCCTCATATTCCAAGCCAAGCTCTAAAATGATCTTAAAAATGGATGGATGGCGTGGATAAAACACATACGTCATGGTGGGGCCCATACAGCACCGGCTAGTGGCTGCATCCCTAGCCAAACGTCGTCCCAGGCAAGGACCGGCCGGGGATTCTAATCGCATCGGTGCTTCCCTCGTATTTAAAAACAGGAAGAAGAAGCTCCAAAGCTCTTACCATCTTCAAATGCCTTCTTCCATTGAATTTCCTGTATTTACAGAAACCAACCTCGGCACCCGCATTGCAATATCTACTCCTCCAGATATTACAACTGGAGACCTCAAAAGTAAGATTAAAATCCCATCATCATCATCATCTCCATTATCTCGTAATCCCTTCCTTAGTCTTTTATCTTTCTCTGTTTCTTTGATTTGAATCCTTCAAATGAACATCTGATGCTTTGTTTTGATTAAAAAAGTCGGTTCTCGATGTATTTCTCAAGATGGGTTTTGCAATTTTTACTTGGTTGGATGTCCTATTGGTGTGTATGGAGCATTTTGTCATTTGATGCTTTGTTTTTTCTATTTTTAAATGTGAAAATGGATTCTTGATGATGCTTGTTGGAGACGGGTATTTGCTATTTTTCGTTATTTGGCTATTTGTTGGGAGTTTATTGAGGTGCCATGTGCTAGAAATATGATTGAAATAGGTTGGAAATAGTCGACGATACCGTTTCTGTAATTTATTTCGAATGTGGGAGGAAAATGGGTGGTTCCAATTCTGTGGAGAAACGGCTGTTGCCAGATGTGCTGCTAGATTAATAGCATTTTTCTTACAAGTGGGGCCCAAGTACATTTCTGTGTTTACTGTTGTTAATGTCTTAAATCTGTCAATAACAGGATCTGTTGATGCCATGGACAGACCACCCAATGCCATCGAGCAGATGTCGATACCATCTACAGATACTCGATCCCATTGGAAAAATCCCAAAAATTCCGTGTTGGTTGCTGGAATGTTTTAGTGTTGCTACTCGATGTCATCGAAGTGAATTCAATGACATCGCTAGATCCTCGATGGGATGTCGATGCTATTGAAGGTTCCATCGAGTGCATGTAGAGTTGCATAAGTGTCGGATTCCGGTTATGATAGTTTATATATTGGGTGTAATCAGGATTTGGGAAAGAAGAGGTGTATTTGGCCTTTTTAATTCCTTCCTAAGGGTTCAAGGGCATAGCTAGGGCTTGTGAGGTAGATTCATGGCTTGTTCGAATCGGTAAGACTCCATCTCTTATAATTTCTGCTTTCATAGTGCATTACTCGTCGCTTTATGCCGTGGTTTTTCTCAAAAGGGCTTTTCCATGTAAAATTTGGATTGTTCTTGTTTGAACGTGGTTGTGTGATTGCGTGTACCTCTATTTGTTTCCGTGGTTCCCCAACAATTCAGTCTCGCGGGCCCCACAGTGGATGTGGATGCTTTGCTGAAGATTCCCTCCGACCATCCTCGGCATCCAGAGTTTCAGTCTAGAAATGGATAGTTAGAAGTACAACCAACAGTCTGTGAGTGATGGAAAGTAGTGCAATGATTGGATGGTTAGCTGGATTTTTTGGTGCAGGTGGTCTTGGCTCAATTGCCAAAATAAGGTGTGCCCTGCCCCGGATGATATTCTTGGTAGCCCATTGATCCTATCTTTCATTTAGATATAGATTAGAGAATTGCTATTATGATGTTGGATCATGGAAACTCAATGAAGTGGAATCTCCACCAGATGTGGCAAGCATATGTAGCAATCGGGGCTTTTGATCTGGCTGATAACCAAGCAATTGGGCTGTACGACAAAAATTGTGGTGGTTGGACTATCCCTGCCATCTGATCATTGTAGGTTTTACCCTTTAAATATGGGCTGCTGCCCAATTTTTTCAACTTTGTGGTAATTCCTCTTTTGCAGGTCACTAATCAAATGGCCATCACAGTCTGATCACCTTGATTTTTTTTGTGGCTCACCCACATGATGCCCAACCATATCAATCGCTATGGTCAATGGTGAAGATGTGGAAGCATTAAAAAATGGAAATGATTTTCTAGAATTCAATAAATTTTTTGGAGCAATTGTTTAGAACAAGCTGGAGCCCTATGAAATTCATAGTGGCCTTTGAAAACCTTGGCTATTTGGAAATGTACATCGGCAATATTATTTGAAAAAAAAAAATCAATTGGTCCTTTTTATGGGTGCCAAAGGGCCATGCTAGCCTATTAGGATCTTGATAATCGGTCCTTTATATGGGTGACAAAGGGCCATGCTAGACATGCCTATTAGGATGTTAACATGCCTATTTAGGATGTTAATGTGCTGGCTTGGGCCTGAAATTAGGGGCTTGATTACCAAACAAGCCCAGTCTGGACCTGACCTGACCTTTTGGCTCAATTACTAATCGGGTTGTGCTCCGACCGATCTGGCCCAAGTCTAGACCTAACCCATTATCTCCCCAACTCCTTTCATTGTATCAGAGGGCTTTCAAGTTATCATAGAGTTTACATACGATAAGCAAGCAATTATATTGTTTTTTGCCAAACAGGGTGGATAGAGAGATTCAAGAAAAGGTGGCTAAAGCTCTTTTGGTAAGGTTGAGGATTTTCTTAAAATAAGTTTTTGGAAAATTCATTATGGAGGGTGACTTAAGTAATGTGTTTTTGTGGACCTCAATCAATAAAGGCATTTTGATTGAAGAGATCAAAGCTGCAGTTTGAGATTTGGGGAGATAAATCTTCTGATCCAGCCGCAATTTGGGATTCGGGTTCCTTCTCAGTGCAATCTTTCTATGGATCCCTCACCCTCCCTCCCTCGTCAGTGAGATGTTGTCATACATGAGATATTGTCATACATGAGATATTTGGTTTTACAGAGTGTCTCCAAAAGTTGTTGCTTTTATGTGATGGGTGAGCAAAAATAGAGTGCTCATGGTTGATAACCTGAGGAAAAGAGGCATGATTCTGCCTAATGGGTGTCTATTGTGCCTCGAAAACGTGGATCATCTCTTCCTTCATTGTTCTCTCACTCTGGAAGTTTGGTGAAGAGTCCTTGATTTGATTGGGGTTTCGTCATGCTTGAATCTATCAATGGCCTCCTTTGTTCTTGGCATGCAGATTTGCGAGGGGAGATCTCTTCTTATGGGTTTCTCGTGGGCTGTGTCATTAGAGAGAGAGAGAGAGAGAGAGAGAGAGAGAGAGAGAGAGTCGATATTTTAGAACTCTTGGGCTACACAACCCCAATTTATCGACAACATCTTAGTTTTCTTAATCACTTGGGACAAGCTTGATTACTTCAAATTTAAAAATCCTATGTTTTCTTTTGTTCCATATAATGTCAAGAGGGAGCATCCTCCAAGGTTCTTGCCAGTTGACATGAAAGGCCCATCACCCGAACCATCCATAACATTCAATATTGAGCTCGGAAGAGCCCACTCTATTTCAAAAAGAGTAAGACCAAATGGAAGAAGTCACTGAGAATCAAAGAAAAAATGGTCCATGGTTTCCTCTCCCTGAGACATGAAATGCATTTTTGCAAGCAACCAATTTCTTCTCTTACTATTCTAAGGATCATTTTAGTTGTGACTATCCAATCATAATGCCTCGACAAGGTAGGGCATAGGTACCCCAAACTTTTTTCCCGAGGGAGAGCTTAGGAGACAAAGTTCTTCAAGGAGAAACAACCTTGTTGTAAGGAGCCCACCATTCATCATCTTCTTCAAAGGGGTATTAAGGCGACCCAATATGGGAGGTCCAAAAGGTCAATAACCTGAAAATCGCATAGGTGAAGTCCAGATTCCAAACAATTTCTTCATCCTCTAGTTCATAAGAATCTCTCATGAGCGTGTTTCACATAGCTAGAGTATGGAGTCGTGGAGACCTTATAGCTAGGGGCTGTCTTGCAATCACAAAGCTTCCCAAAAGCAAACTCTATTACTGCAAGCCCACTTTGAATCTGATCATTTCTCAAAGATTTCATCCACAACTCTAGTGGAAAGGAAAATTTCAAGATGATTTTCCACATAGATGATCCATTGCTTCTTGAGACATTGCCCTGTTCCCATCATCTTCCTAGTTTCCCGTATTTGAGGGAACTACCTTATTCCATAATGCATCTTGTTCACTTCCAACCCTCCACCATTTGCGAGAATAGCCCAATTTCTTTCCTTAATTCCACCCAAACCAAGCCTGGCTTCCTCCTTTCTCCGTTGGACTTCCTCTCAATTTACATGATGATACTTATCCATCATAAAATAATAATAAAAAAATTCACTGGATGATACGTGCGCCGTTCCTTCTTCCCTTCAACAATGAGTTCCTTTTGGAAGTTCCTTTGGATTTTCTCAAGCTTTTTTTCCCCCACATTGTAAGGAATTTGGAGGAGTGATAGATAATTTGGTGGCGGGTTAGCAAGAGTAGATTTGATCAGAGTAACATGCTCATTAAAGTAGAGGAATGGGTGCTTCCATGACACCAATTTCTTCTTGAATTGTTCAATTGTAGGCCCTAAGAAGCAGGCCAAGATACTGCACAACAATTTTGGGTTTGCCCCACCAGCACTTTCTGTCATTTATCAAAAGAAAAAAAGAAAGAAAGAAAGAAAATTGTGTTAAGAGAAAATGAGACTTATGAGACTAGAAGTAATGTTTAGTATCTCATTAATTAAGAAAAAGACAAAGGATGTTTATAAGTTATATTGGTCACTAAAACCGATAGTTAGTAGAATGTGTACCTTCCACCTTGATACTTTTGCTATTTCCTTCTGAACTGATAGTCACTTGATATTGTCCCTAAATATTCAAGCTGTTTTTGGATGCACAAATCAATTTAGTAGTGTTCTTGACTGAGATTGAGGAGAAATAGAAGGAATATGAGAAGAAGTGAGAGAAAGAGAGAAGGGCTGAATAGGTTGTGCCGCCCCTTGCTTCTCCTTATCTTGTTATTAGGGTTTTCAAAATAAATGCGAAAGTATAAAAATACCCTCATACTTGACTTATTACAGAAAACAAGGCCCATGAACTTAAACTCTATTCTAACACATCATCTTAAGGACTAAAAAGGAAAAACAACTCTAGAAACCGTAATCCCCATGTAAAGTAGACCACACGTGGCCACACGCGAGATATCACAGTCCGTCAACAAATAGAAAACATTCAGTTTAACCAAGAGGAAATGGTGAAAATTAATGATTTGTCATAGTATTATACAAGGAAGTAGCCCTCACATATCACTTTCTCAACTCTTAACTCAAAAGTAGCTTAATCGCCATTTGGAGTCCAAAACTTTCATGAACGCTAGCTATTTGGAAGGAAACAACAAAATATCTCTTTCCATTTTATTAGACTTAATTACAATTCAATTCAATCACACTCAAACACACCCTCAGTATTTATGGTGCTATATTGCCTTTTTTTTTTCCTTCCCTTTTTTTGGATCTGCAGTGCTATATTTCCTTTTTGTATAGATTCTGAAAATGTAACTAGTGTTGAACTGTGACATAGGAAAACTTGGGAGGGAGCACTACCTTTGTTTTCCAAATCTTGGAGAGGTCAGAGTTCATGCATTGATGGTATGACCTGCAACTATTTCACTTATTTTTGAATTGTAATTTCGAATAGTTCTACTTGGTCACAGTCCTTTGTTTACTTGTGTAGGTGAAGCGGAAGTCATGTTTTTACCACCTTCCAGACTCACTTCTGATAAAGAATGCTTTTCAAGGATCGAAAGGGTCTTGGTTTCTTCGAATGAGTGCAACTCAAGTCCAGCATATACATAGTCAATTAGCACCCACAACTGATATCAGCAATGCTATGGTTGGTCGAAAAGACAGGATTTCTCAATCGATGAGCGGCAATAATAGTGTCGGTTCATCTGGGATAATATCTGTGACTGGTATCCTCACTAGGTACTTTTCTGAATCCGATGAGAGGAACATATTCAACTGCCAAGCTGAGAGCATAAGAAACCCTAATGAACTGGCCGAGCAGTCTGTAGACTCCCAAATGCAAAAATTAGTAGAAATTCAATGCACCAATAATATTGGTTGTACATCTGGAGTAGAATTTTCCATGAAACAGTATAAGAATAACAAGAACACGTCAGAAAATAACATGGTCCATCCATTGATTGATCCTTACATAGAGAAGTCCAAATGTAATATTGTATCCAAGATCAGTAAAAAATGCAGCAAAACTGAATTGTCTGATAAGGAGAGAAGTGTTGCAAGCTATGACATTAATGATGACTGTGGGGCCCGTCAAGATAATCAAGTTTCTACTTTTGAGCAGTCTGAGTGTAACATTGCAACTGAGATTAGTATAAACTGTAGCAAAACAAGAGTATCTGCTTCTGTCACGATGGGTATAACGGGTCTTGAAAGGAAGAGAAGAGATGCTGCAAGCGATGCCATTACGGTTGGCAGTGGGGCCCATCATCGTCATCGAGATTCTGAGGTAGAGAAGTTCCATTGTAATATTGCAACTGAGATTAGTAAAAAAGATAGCAAAACTGGAATGTCTACTTCTGCTATGACAAGATCAGGGGGTCTTGATAAGAGGAAGAGAAACGCTTCAAGTGATGACATTGCTGATGACAGCGGGGCCCATCATGGTCATCAAGATTTCGATGTAGAGGTTTCCAAGTGTAATATTGGATCCAAGATCAGTAAAAAGTGTATCAAAAGTAAAAAGTCTGCTTCTGTTGTGATAGGAGTAAAGGGCCTTGGTAAGAAGGGGAAAAGTGATGCAAGCAATGACATTCCTGATGACAATGGTGCCCACCAAGGCCATCAAGATTCTGATGTGGATGAGTCTGAGTGTTATGTTGCAGCCAATATTTGTAAAAAGCGTCGGAAAATAGGAGTGTCTTCTTCTCTTGCGATGGGGAGAATGGTTCTTGATATGGAGGGATGCGATGTTATGAATGGGACTCGTCAAGGTCATCGAGATTCTGATGTAACGAATTCCAAGTGTAATTTTTCCTCCATGATCAGTAAAAATCTGAGTGAAAATGAAACGTTTATTTCGGTTGCCACAAGACCATCTGATCCTGATAAGAATGAGAGAAATGCTGCAGGCGATGACATTTCTGACAACAAAGGGGCCCACCAAGTTCATAATTCTTCTAAGTCCGGAATCAACAGTTATTGTTCAAGAAATGTGGCTAATGATACTCAATTCACAGCCAAAACCCCACCTATAACTCTCTCTCTCCCATTGCTTGCCAACCCGAGTACAGAAACACCAAAGAGCAAGCTTGGAAAAAGTGACGTTGGGAAACGATTCCTCCAGGCAGCAAGCAAACTCAGTATTTCTGCCAGAAAGCAAAAATCCTTTATCTCTGTTTGCCGTTCTAGGACAATGGTGTCATCTACAGTGGACCCTACTTCCCTTGCTCGACATATCGTCTTTGAGATTAGCAATAGTGATGGTTGAGAGAATGGAAGAGAATCCATTTTTTGCAAAAAACCTGTTCTTTTTTGTCTAAATGATTTGTACTGGTGCAGTTGATTGCAAATTTCAAGTCTCTTGCAGTGGATAATCAGAAAACGCCTCTATGCTGTTAAGGAATTGTGATTCACATCTGGCCCATATTAATTGAAGAAATTAACTCCACTCTATAGTGGTCAAGCATCTGTTGCTCGGCCAATTCATGATAAGGCCAACATGGACCCTTGGAAGGATTATTTGAGCCATTCATCTAATGAGTCCTGTAGTAGACATGCGACCTATTTGTCCAGTTAATGGCCTTCAAGCTTCTGATAGTGGAAAACTTCACGTGGAACTCCGATGAAACGGGCATTACCAATGAAGGAACTTCTATGGGAGAAATGTTAAGGTGATTCATGCAAGGAGAGATAAAAAGGTGAGTCGAATCACACATGCCAGCATCACACACCTTTTCAAAATCGGGGCCGTGCAACTGCACTGAACGTTTTCCAGCCTAAAAAGTTGGCTGGTCTGCCCATCAGGTGGGTCACATGTTTATGTTCGAATTAGGTATTTATCTTGTGAGACTCTATAACGCTCATCTACGTTTGTATTTTGTCTGGCAGGTTTTGTGCTTCCATTGCCAATTTTCAAAGGCATGTGAATCTATAATGAAAAGCTGTAATGTTGTTGAATCTCTCTATAAACGGCAGGCAGCACTGTTAATGTGGTTATGTAAGCAGCCTTCTCCTGCTCATTTCTTTATATAGTTGGGATTTTTCCATATAAACCCCTATTCTTTGGTCCAATCCCATTTAAATCCCTCTTAATTTTATTTTTTTTTGAAATTCCCAAATAAGGGCCTTTCGCTTAGGCATATGTTAGGATTTTCAAATGCAGCTGATAAAAAAAAAAAAAAAATTTAAGTCAGATTTTAGAATGAGTTACCTAAAGATATTCGTCTAGATATTATTGAGTTTCTATAATGAAAAAATGGAAATTCTACAGCTAAAATTCTCTTGATTGCCGCCACCAAAACCGAGTGAAAAATCAATACTGCTCCTTCATAATTGAAGGTTTCTCTCCCATCTATCCTAGATGGAGTTTTTTGGTAGCTGCCAAAGAAAGGCGCTTATTTGGGATTAAAGAGAAGGGAGGTGTTTATCTGGAATTGGAACAAAAGACAGCAGTTTATATGGAAAAATCCCTCTATTATTGTGTATTCTGTTCATCCATCATAACACGTGAGAAAGCTTTTGTATCTGTCAACTTCTACACCGGGCAAAGCTTGTACTCTTCAAAAAATCGCACTTATTGGACAATCTTTACTGTCAAACATGAGACATTTGCCCACTGAATGTGAACCATTAATTCTGTAGATTACAAGTCAGATGGTTTCGATAACCCATCAACTGGTCTTTTAAGATATGGCAATTCACGAACAGTCCAGATCTGGTCAACATGCACCACTTGTATGATTCCTGAATGTTGGACTCAGATCTGTCTGGTGGTTTGGAGAAATTCTGCCCACAAAACAGTAGCTTATGTAAATAGATGAGCTATTTGAACGGGTATTCTAACTCTCCCTAAACACTATACTCAAGTTTTCAGTTTGTATAAGTGGGGCCCATTGCTTAGTGATCCAGGCCAATGATCCATCGAGCCACTTGTTGGATGAACCATGCTCCAAAATATCTCATGGGACAATCCTAGACACCAATGAGTGGGCCTTCAACAGCCCTAATATTTTTGTGTAGGCCACAACTTGAAAGGATAGGAGTGTCCCATCAAGGAGATCTTTGGGGTTGTGATTTATGAACCATCCATGGTGTCCTGTCATGTTTGGGTCATGGCGCTACAACTGTGAGGCTTGTATTTTTGATGTGGGTCTGTGGATTGGGCCTAGACTTAGGTTTTGCAAAATTCTGTATTAAGGTCAGGCCTGAGCTTTATGATCTTAATGGTTTGGTTTGGGCCTGAAATTGGGTGCATGATTGCTAAATGGGACAGACCCAAGCTTTACCGTTAAATGGAAATAAAAATCAAGCCATTCAAAAGCTTACTGGCCCTTGCAGTGCCCAACACAACAATGATTTGGATCACCAAACGATGGATACACTTGTATAAAATAAAAATTAAAAAAATAAATAAATTAAACATAGAGAGGGAGAGGGAGAAATGTTGATACTCTGGCAGGTATGATGGACGATGCGCTAGCAATAAGAAATACTTAGGCCATTGTTTGGTAAACACTTAAAAATGAGTTCATCTCATTTTAGTTAACATTAATTATGTATTAGAAATCTTGATCTCTATTATGTAAATACTGTTAGCATGAAGTAATTATGTATTAGGGATCAAGGTCTTTAATACACAATTACTGAAATGACAACTCATTTTCAGGCGTCTACAAGAACAAGGCCTTAAAAATTGCACACATGGAATATAAGTAATTCAAATTAAACTGTTCAAATTGTGGGTCCCAATTTGGATGCATCATGCACCAAAAATATCCTGTCTATAGGATTGGTGGACATATATTGGACGGTTAAAATAAAAAATTCCTAATCTACCTATTTCAAAATTGATGTGCCCATGAATCAGATGGTAGGATTGTTCAATTTGGTTTTTGAACACCTAGTGAGTTCCACAATTTAGTCAGTTTAATTTGAGTGAATATATGTAATGTGTATAATGTTCAAGTGCTTGTATATCAAGTGATCAAGTGTCATACACTGCCAAAGTACCAAATTCCTCACATTGAAAGAAAAAAGAAGAAGAATTGAGGAAAACCCCAACTATACTATGCATATCCCCTTGTTGGGAATTGTGTAACTCCTTATAGCTCATCATCATCATCTAAGCTTTATCTTAAGTAATTGGGATCGGCTACATGAATCATGTTCTGCCATTCTACTCTATAAGGGTCATACCTTAGTTAAACCATAGGTCATCAAGTCTTTTCCTACTTCATCCATCTACATCCATTTGAGTCTTCCCTTTTAAGTTTTAGAGCCTTCAACTTGTACCAATCTCACTCCTAACTGGCATGGTTTTTGGTATCCATTTCATGTGTTATTACTTATAGGTTCTACTGTTAAGTTACCTCAAATGCATTCATTTCTAATATTTTCTATCTCTTCTTGCGACTTATCAATCTCAACATTTTGATTTCAGCCATGCTCTTCTTATGAAGGTGTTGTTCCTCAGCTGTCCAACATTCTATCACATAAAACAATGGCTGGAACTCCTTGCTAATATGTTTCCATATTGGATTTTGCTTGTTGGGCTTGCAACATGGGCCTACACACCAATGCCTGCATCCATCTTGCCCTTTAAAAGGGGCATGTTGGATATCTCATCATCATCATAGCTGTCCCAGCTACACAATCAGCCTTACTAGTTGTGTTTCGCCGGGCCTGTTTGAATTCATGGAATGTGTTTTTATGATATTTTTAAAAAACAAAGAGAAATGAAAAGTCAGTTTTTTTTTTTTTTTATTATTATTGTTTTTCAAATATATTTTCTTCATTTCAAAATTTGTTGTGTGAAGAAATGACTTTTTCATGAAAGCTTTACTTAAAGGTGGATGGTGACACGTGTGCACTGAAGATAAATGCGGCAAGTGTCACGTTATCATATGTGACACATGGGCACATGTGAGATGCTTGAAGATGAAGAGCGGCACATGTTGCATGTGTAACATGTTAACATGTGGGGGCATGTGGAGTGCTTAAAGATAGGTGGCGGCCCGTATGAACGTGTGAGGTGCCACGGTGTGATTCTTGCACTCTGGCTTGCTAAAATCTCGTGAAGGTGGGGATGTTAGCAAAATACAACAAAAGCGTGAGTGAATCTGACGAACTTGACTGGAGTTTTCTAAGCCAGCGACCTGTTTCACTATTAGACCCAAATGCTTAGTGGACCAAATTTATTGTTAAGCATGTAGAATGTTGGGCCAACCTGATGGACGGATTGGATCACCCATGAATATGCCTGCTAGCGCATGTGACGTGGATGCGTGCACGCTTAGCAAAAACCCCAGTGGGCCTGTCCTAGCTATAAAAGAAGAAGAAGAAGTGGTCCTATGCCAAATCCAACGTGAGATTACCATGTTTACCGAGTGCATGTTTGTTTCACCAATTTATGGGTAATATAAAAGAAATGTACTATAATTATAATTTTAACATTGACAAATCAAATGTGAAATTGTTAATCAAATGTAGATGAATTCTAGAAGCAAGTGAAGAAATTTGTAATTATTATATATTTTTTTTCAAAAAATCAAGAATCAAATAACGACATTAGTATATTTTGGTGATGATTTAATATTGAAGTAATCTAAAAATATTATCATTATAGTTTTATTGTGAATAAAGAAAATACAAAAATTCATTGTCAAATGCAGCTGATGTCATGATACATAAAATAATTTATAATCATTTAATATTTCATTTACTTTAGTAGAAATGCCAAACAAAGAGGCGTAATATTAAATGCATTTATTGTACAACAGGTGAAATGATGGGTGGAGCACAACACTTGGATGGATGAGATTACCTTGCTCACAATAACCATGGGCATTAATTGGGGGTGGGGAGACCGAGGACTTAAGGGCCCAACGTGATGTCTCTAACTACATCCGTTCATCCTATTGGAAGCTCATTTTAGGGCATGATCCAAAAAATGAAGCAGTTCCAAATCGCAAATGAACCATTGTACAGGAAACAGTGGTAACCAACCATTAAAGACTTGTTATGGGCCGCAAAAGCTTTGGATCAAGATGATATTTGTGTGGTCTCTTCATCTAGGTGTTTGTGAATTTATCAACAAGTTGGATGAAAAATAAACATTCTGCTGGAATCCATGAAGTTTTTAATGGTGAGGATTTAATCATGATTGTTTCCTGTAGTGTGGTCCTCTTAAGATTTGAGTCAGCTTCATTTTTGGGATTGTGCCCTAAAATGAGCTTTGAAAATGGTTGGACAGCCTGGATTTAAGGCACATACATTACCATGAGCTCCACAATCAGGGGTCCCACCCACCTTGGTGAATCGGAAATCTGACCTAATCCGCCACCCCCTCACCCAAGAAGATGCGGCCCATATTGTAGGGCCCACATTGATGCATGCATAATACATCCACTCCATCCATTCATTTTGCTTAATTATTTTGAAATCCAATAACAAGCTAGGTAGGATGATCTCATCCGAACATTTACCAATAAAAGGATGATCACCGTCCCCTTACCATGTGATCAATGGAGATAAGCGTTGCAAGTCTACATTATATATAAAGCAAGCAATGGTGTACAACTTTGCCCACACAATTAGTTTTGAGTGAGTAATAAAAGTTGGGATTAAAATGAAATATTAAAAGTAATTTCTATAGTAGGTAAGGGTATTTAGGAAATTCGAGAATTTCGTGCATCATCGAAGGACAACTCTGATTTTAGCTGCTCGATGCGAGGAGAATGTAATTTTCTTTTTTTTCTCATTCCTATGTAGAGTTTGTATCTTTTTATTCTCTTATTTTCTTTGTGTGTATCCTACACTCTTTCTCTCTTATATATATATATGTAATTGTTACTGATTTTTCTATTCTCTTATCATTGAAGGATAACTCGGATGTTATTTGTTTTTTAGTACAATTAGCTTACAAGCCCCCACACCTTTGCTTTCTTCTTTCTATGTATAGCTCAAATCTTCCTCCTTTTTCTCATTCTCTGTGTGTAGCCTGCACTATTTCTCTCTTATTTTTGTAATTTTTCTCTAATTTCTATTCCTTCCTCCCTTCATGTGTGTTGCACTTGTTCTATAAATACTTGAATGGAATTTGGTGATGCTAACCCAAGAGGAGTAGATTTTAGCAAATCCTCCTTAGCAAAATTTTAAGTAGTTTGTTTCTGGTAATATGTCAAAAGAAAAAAAGAAGATGAAAATCTGTCCTGCTGGATGTATGCTAACTTAACATGCAACCCATCTCTCCTAACAATAAGCCACCTTGGAGGAACATCTAAACGGTGCAAATATTAGGCCCCACCATGAAGCTCACGTGGCACAAAAACTAGAGAGATCCACTCACCAGTTGTATCACACCATTGGAATCAATAGGCAATCGACGGTCTCACCCAACATACAAATGTGGCCGATCTAATGAGTAGATCAGCCAGATTTTAGGGATGGGTAGACTTTCACGATGGGGTGTTATCATTTGCATGGCACCGATCTCTACGTAGCTGTCATGCTAGTGGGAAAGAAAAAGTAGTCAGTGAGATCATCCAATATGGTGGGTCCCACTTGATAGAAGACAGGGTTGACAAAAACTGATGGCGGATGAAAAATCGACACTCTTGTTTTATTCTTTTGGCCCACTTGATAGTTTTAACGGCCAACGAGTCCTAACTTGTAAGTTCCCGATTGCAGTGTCTTGATGTGTCTTTCTCTGCATGTAAGCCAATTCTACATGGCTCCCAACCGTTGGATGGCTGATTCCCAAAAACACATAGATTAAGCAATTATAACCGTTCAATCATAGACCAATAGGTTAATGGTTAGACATAAAACATACCAACGGCCCGAAAGAGTAGTCATTGATAGGATGGATAGAGTCATTCATCTCGAAAACTTTTGGAATGCATTCAATCCATAGCGAGGCCCATCATACTAACAAATTGGATCACCTAAAATGGGCCCCACTTGTACAAATTACAAAAATAGATGCATGTCACTTTTCATCCCACTATACTGTTTATTCAACATCCAATATGTTGATTAGGTCATACAGACCCAGATGAAGGGAAAAAACAAATATAATATTGATCCAAAACTTTTATGACCCCCAAAAAGTTTTTAATGGTCAATGTTCATTCAACACTGTTTCCTGTAATGTGGTCCACTTGAGATTGGGATATAACTAATTTTTGGTCTCATACGATAAAATGATCTAGAATAATAGATGGACAGCATGGATGAAACATATGCACCATGGGGGGTCCCACAGAGCACCGACCACCAGCCATTGGCTGGTAGCAGGGGGAGTAGCCGATCCGATTCTATGCCTCTTGAGCTTTTTGCTAGGCGATTCACGTGTGAGGTCTAGTCAAATGTATAAAAATCTGGTACGCTATGGAGCAGTAATGATGTGACCCTATGGCGGGGCCCTTATAGGGAAAATCCTCTGTTATAGGCGTCTAATTGCCAACTAGAGGTTGATATATATAAATATATAAATAAATAAAATCACAAAAAAAAAAAAAAAAAAATAAAAATAAAAAAAGAGAGAGAGAGAGAGAGAGATAAAGAGGAGATTCAGCCAACGACTTAATCCATGGGACGTGAGGCTAGAGTTATGAGATTAATGAATTAATTTACATGATGTTTTACATTCAACCCGTCTAATAAGTGGGCCCTGTCCCGAGGATCACCTTGTGAAAAAATCAGCGTCAGCGACAACCCACTAGTCTAATGGACCATGCTAGTATATTGCTATTTATCTATAGTTATACATTGTTTTATATGGTATGGTCTGCCTAATGTGTATATAAGGTTGATTTTTGTTATTAGCATTCTTATTTTGGGTTAACCTATTACAAGGGTTGGACTTCACGTTCACTTAATAGGTTGAAAGGTCAACCAGTTAGACTTGATACCTTCAGTGCACTTACTCATGCCACGGTGGTAGAATCATAAGAGTTTCAACATGAAGTCATGGGTTCAAGTACTCATTGTGGTGAAAATCCACCCGTGTAGGGTGCAAGTGTGTGTAAAAAAAAAGACTTAGGCCCTATATACAATCAAGCCAGGTTCCAAGTGAGACACATAATAAATGATTCATAGAAGCTTTTCATGAGGTTGATCTCATGGGAGCTACCCAAGAGGTTGAGCTGTGTGGGCCCCATTGTGATGTTTATTGAACATCTACCCCCATCGGTTAGATGAAACATTACATAGTGGGCCATGGGCTTAAAAATCAAGTCAATCCATGACTTGGGTGGGCCACACCATACATAATAATTGAGGCTAAATAACTTTTTTTTTTTAAATCTCTGCCTGCCCGGCCCACTAGGGTTATGTGAAGCTTGGCCAAGTATAACATGCCAAAATTCCATTAAATCTCCAAAAATTACAAATCTTGTGAAGTAGAGACCGCACATTGTGCGGGCGAAAAATGGTGCTTAAACCCTTTCTTTTCCATCACCGAGGCCCTCACTCGGAATCTACGGCTGCAGACCAACCGCGGGAGTCACTTGAGTTGGAAAATCGCGAGATTGCCTAACTCCTAAACAATTTTACGGTTCGTAGTTGACTATAGATTTTGTACTTCATTTGGCTAGTGGCGACTCCAAATCAAATGCATTTTTACACCTGAGTCAACAGCACACATCGGCCACAGCAACAAAGATCAATACGAAAGCCAACAAATAGAGGGCACCATCACGCTCGTGCGCGCGTGTGGGGGGAGGCGCCTATATATGCTAATATTTGTATTTTAAGTTCATCCCAATATGATTGAGGTTTTTAACTGTATGGATGGCATGTAAACATCTGAGGAACCCAGGGAGGTTTCAACGGTAGTAATTTCCCTAGCCACCTTTTTCCTTTAGCATGGAACACTTGAGTTTTAGATCCTACTCACTTTTGGTCTCAAATACTAAAATGAGCTCACAAAACGTACGAAGGGAGTGAATTACTGGCAAACATCAGGGTGGGTCTCACCAAAGTTTACAGCGCTGGAACTTCCTCCGAAGGCTTTCGCAGGAAATCCACGTCCGCCAGTGACCCTGCCATTAGCCAACGGCTTGTGGTCGGTGCTCTGTTGGCCCCACCGTGATGTACGTGTTTCATCCATTCCATCCTTCAATTTTTCCATATCATTTTATAATATCACCCCAAAAATGAGGGAGACCAAAATATCAAATGGACCACACAATGTTGATTGAACACACACCATTAAAAACTTGTCGCGGGCCATAAAAGTTTTGGATAAAGCTGATATTAACAGGAAACATTACAGTAGACCCTTAGGATGTTTTTAACGGTGGAGATTTAATCACTACTGTTTTCCCGTGGTGTCGTCCACCTGAGTTTTATATCTGCCTCATTTTCCAGCTTGAGCTCTAAATTGATCTTAAAAATGGATGGACGGCGTGGATAAAACATATACATCATGGCGGAGCCCATAGAGCACCGGCTAGTGGCTGCATCACTAGCTAAACGGCGTCCCAGGCAAGGACCGGCCGGGGATTCTAATCGCATCGGTGCTTCCCTCGTATTTAAAAACAGGAAGCCACACCATACATAATAATTGAGAGGGGTTATCCTCACAATAAAACGTCCACAATCATATATTAGCCCCACCGAGAAATGGTTCACAAATCTAGCCCATCTATTGTGTGTGCCGCACTTGGATGAAGGGTTGGACCAAGTTTGAACTGCATCTAAAACTCAAGTGGGCCTCACCAAGTGCTTTTATGTATTTTAAGCATGTCTTCACATGGTTTTAGATGGTATGGCCCCACCAAGGATGGTGATTTTATGGCCCGGGTATCCTGGATCTACAAGACGTACGCCGACTGACTGCTAAGGCTTTTAGCAAAAACTTAAATATATTTGATGTTTGTGAGAAATTCATGTTGGATATGTATTGCGGAATTGACAGATCGTCTATGCATCAATAAATGAGATTCAACGCAATAATCTTAGTGTGTACCTGATTGGGAAGATATCCCGATACCTCGATATTGCCGAAGAAATCTTAATCTTCCGCACTTCACACCCTTAAGAGAACCTTCAATGAGATTAGAGTTTTCTCTTTTATGTTGGTGAGAGGACCAAGACATCTATTTCTAGAAAATGTGGCTAAAAGTTTACCCATCACACTTCTCCCCTTGAGGGTCTTCACACCGTAGGTTTCCATATCTGCATTAATAACCATGTATAAGGACCACGGTTCAAGCGTCTCACCCCCAACCTATTTACAATGATTACAACTGTAGTGGAGCTCACTGAATCGCTCAATATGAATAATATCCAACGGTCTGATCTAAACTGATAATCATGTGTGGCCTACTTGATAGAGTCTTACAATTCATCCATCCATTTTAATAAAATGAGAATGATTTAAAACTCAAATAGGTTGCATGACTCAAAATGTAAAGGATTGAATGTCCATCATTGAAATATTTATAATTAAGATCTAATAATATGTTATTTTTTCAATTCATGTAAGTGGGAATGAACTGACAAACACCATCCACGGCACATAAACACCGTAGTAGGCCTCGGGAGGTTTCGTGGTACGCATTTTACTCTCCACTCTCCTTATGGTGTGCTTACTAGCGTTTTGTATCTTGCAAAATAAATCGTACTGAGTGGAATTTTCACAGACATCACAACCGGTCAACGTAACTTTCGACTGCAGGAATGGTAAGAAATGCTTTAGCAGGCAAACCGTTGCCTAGTGATCCTGGCTAGTGGTCAGTGCTCAATGAGCCCACAATGATTTATATGCTTCATCTATACCGTCCTTTAATTTTTTTTCAAAACATTATAATATATATAAATCTCAACTGTACCATACAGTGTTGATTGAACACCCACCATAATCAAAAACTTCCCAGGGGCACAAAAGTTTTAAATCAAGCTGATATTTATTTTTTCCCGTCATACAAGTCTGGTCTATATGACCTGATCAACAGGTTGAATGTCGGGCAAACATTACAATAGATGTTAGGAAGTTTTAATAGTGACATCTAATCACTAATGTTTTCTCATGGTGTGGTCCACCTGGGATTTAGATCTACCTTGTTTTAGGATCAAATCCTAAAATGATATGTAAAAATGGATGGACCGTGTGGATAAAACATATACATTATGGTGGGGCTCACAGATCACTGACCACTAGCCACCTGGCTAGTTGCAGCGTAACTAGCCAAATCGCGTCCCGACTAACCATGCCTAGTCAGACATAAGGTGTACCTACGATTAACCCACATCTGCTTGGGGAAATGTAAATAAGATCCACACCGTCCGATCAGGTGAGCCACCGTATTTTCTCCGTGTACAAATACCAGTCTAATCCAAGACCTAGGTGCTACACCATAGACAACGGTGTAACATCATGACTAAAACCTTAAATCGGCGTTGCTTCCCAACTTCTTGGTGGGGCTACAGTTTTGGACGGCTTGGATTCGATCGGCATTATCTTACAAACATAATGGCAGGATTTTTATTTATTTATTATTTGTTTTTACGTTGCCCATTGTCAGTCTAAAGAAAACGGACACTAGTTGCCACCGCCTCTGGCACACACGAAGTTGCCATGGTCGGAAGCTAATGGAGTCCACTGAGATGTTAGTGAGAAATCCACCCCGGCCATCAGTTTCTCCAGCTCACATTAGGATACGATCAAAAGAATTAATGAGGCAGATCCAAAACTCAAGTGAATCACACTATAGCAAAAAGTGGGGATGGAATGCCTACCATCGAATCTTTATAGGGTACACAAATTTAAGATCAGGCTAATGTTTTTGTTTTCAATTATCTAAGTTAGAATGACCCTGTGTGAACGATTTGGATGGCATATAAACATCAGGGTGGACCCTCTGGAACGGTCTCAGCAGTAGGCATTTCCATTCCTACCGTTTCCTGTAGCGTGGCCTACTTGACTTTTGAATCTGTCTTACTTTTTGAACCGCGTCCTTTCATGAGCTGGACAATTAAACAGATAGACAGGTGGATTTCTCAGTGACATCATGGTAACCTTTACGTTGCTTCGAACCATTGGAACTTCCTGTGAGCATGGGACATAGGCAAGTGGCCGTCCTAAGAAATATCTCGATCGTTACGAAAAATGTCAAATAAGCAAGGGTTTTGAACGAGGAGGAAGCGGATTGCATCTTGGCCCCAGCCTGGATAGACTAGCTCTGGGTAGGAGATATGTGGGGTCCACCATGATATATGGAGCCTGGATAGACTAGGTCCGGGCAGGAGATCTGTGGGGCCCAACGTGATATAAATCTTATCCACATTGTCCATATTTATTTTGCTATATCATTTTAGGATATAAACTCAAAACTGAGGCAGATCCAAGGTTAAGTGGGCTTGAAGACTGCAGAGTATTCATCCGCGGGTACACTTGAACGGAGTATATCCTGAAAAAATTATACATTAATCATAAGATTCTAAAATGGATGGGCCTAAGTTACTTGGTCAAGGCTCCAATTGGGTGAGTGCGATTTTTGGCCTATGCTCCTTCCCCAATAGGGACAATGTATAGTGAATAATCCGCCGCTACCACATAAAATGGTACCATCCAATTTGAACCAAAAGAAGATCAATAGTAAATTGGCCGTAACTTTTGATCCAGGTATTATTACGGAACACATAACCTATCAATCTTAAGTGTAATGGACCATTTGAGGTCAACCCCAGTTAGTGAGCCGCGCCAGTCCGTCTTACATGATAAAACGTGCAATCTTAGCTCAAAAATGAGATTCTAGATTTTTTTTAAATAATTCTACTTTTTGTGGTATTTTTTATTTTTAAAGTTTTAGATTTCCATATCTACTTTTTATTTTTAGAGATTTTTTATAATCATGCTTAGAACACTTGTAACAAAAGTTTATCTAGAATTTTTATTTTTAGAAATTAGGCTTTAGAGGAGTCTTGTTAGATGGATTCTTATTAAGATTATAATTGTGTTATTTTTTGTAATTATGAATTTTGGTTTATTTTTTCTTTGTCGATAATAAATTGAGAAAAATAAATAATTAGACAATAGACATTATTTAATAAAATATTTGAGTTTTATCTCAAGAAATTATCTCGTGGATTTAAGGTTCATATCACATAGAGGAGACCGTGTTCTTCCTCTTCACTTTCCCATGCCATTTTTTGTGTCAGTTAGTATCAGAGTGAGGCTTTTCCTTGTTTCGATGGATAACATTATTGTTGGAAGCTTTTTAGTGGGAGAATTGGCGAGCCATTCAAGGATTGTAGGCGTCAATTGACCATTTGACGAGAACTTTAAGATAGACTCGTGTTCGTAATGATAAGCGACATGATGTTTGCAATTGAGCTTTCTATCATCGATCATGTTCATGGTATGACACCAGTGGTGAATTGCAAGCCACCATGAGATAGTGGTGAATCATAGTCCACTACAATGATCGTGAGAAAATCATACATGTCAAAAGATGAAATATGTCTATAGGCAGCACGATATCTTTCAAAGGAGGTATATTGTAAAGCAAATGGTCTATGATATGCTTGTAGATGTCAAGAGCAGTGAAAATTTTATGTTGAATACTATGGTGGAAAAGCTACAATTGAAGACAAAAAGAAATACCCCTCCATGTATGCGATTAGATGGAACAAGGAGATAAGCAAAACAAATATAATTGAACAATATCTGATTCCTTTCTCTATTGTTAAATATTATAAAGATAAAAGTAATGTGTGATATAGTTGATATGAACGTTTATCACATGTTACTTGGTTAACTATAGTAGTACCATGTTAATGCTACACATAAAGACCAAAATAATATATTTATTTTTGTTAAAGATGATAGAAAGAGATTATTCTCATTCTTATAGGAATGGAGAACAAACCTAAGACTTTTAAAGCGGGGGGGCAGTCTCTTATAAATGAATAGGATTTTGTTAAACAATCTAAAGGGATGGGAAAGATATATACATTAGTTGAAAAGGAAAAGGATATGAAGCCCATGAATATCTTAAAGGATTTGAAACTAATGTTACATGAGTTCAAGGAAATTATGCTAGATGAACTTACCAAGGAGTTACCTCCCATGCGAGATATGCAAAACTACATTGATTTTGTCTTAAGGACAAATCTGCCTAATTGTCTACATTATCAAAAAAAATACGAGAATTTACAAGTACAAGCGAAAGAACTGATCCATAAAAGTCAAGTCAATGAGAGCATGCATACCTATGATGTACTGGCTCAAGATCCTAATACAAAATAGAAGTAAAGGATAAACACCAACACTAAAAGTTGTCTGAGTTCATGAGCTAAGTCTTTTGAGTAATTCTATAATGAGTTTTTTTTTTTTTTCCCAACAAAGAGAGTCTAATATAGGACGTGAGACATACATTCTTAGTATGGTTGAATGAAAAGAACGTAAACCGTAAATTAACCATAACTTTTGATGCAAGTATCGTTACGGAACGCACAATCTATCAGTCTTTATTGTAATGGGCCATCCCAGGTTAACTGACCCACAATGTAAATCATATCAATCCGTCTCTCATGAAAACATGTGGTTCCCAATATATATATATATATATTAGGAAAATTTTTCTATTTTTAATAATTTCGAGTATTATAGTATTTTATTATTTTTAAAGTTTTAGATTTTTTTTTTATTTTTTTTTAGAAATTACTTATAATCATGTTTAGATTCTTCCAGCCAAAGTTTATCTAAAAGTTTTAGCTTTAGAAATTAAGTTTTAAAAGAATTTTGTTAGAATTAGGACTTTTATTAATGTTAGAATTTTACTATTTTTTATAATTATAAATTTTAGTTTATTTTTTCTTTACTAATGGTATAATTGAGAAAAATAGACAATTAGACAATATACATTATTCAATAAAATATTTGAGTTTTGGATTCCAAAAATTAGATTCAATGTTTTTATCAAGTGAGGAATTAGATGATCTTTCTCTCACTGACCCTTTGTGCTCTTCTATATGTCACGATTACCTGCTGATATAAAACACGGACTGTATCTTTTATGGTTTATATGGCTTTATTAAGGGAATCTTTGAGCCTCAGTGGCTGGAGCAGTCCTTATAAATATCCTCTACATGGATGACAATCCTAATCTCTCTCTTCGTGGCCCACCGATGGATTCCCAAAATCCCAATCTCTCTATTCGTGGCCTACCAATGGATTCCCAACAAGAGAAATACAACATTCGTCTCCGTTCAAATGCAAAAGGTCATAGCATTGATCATTGAGATTTTTAATCTGATAAATTCAACATGCTAGTTAGATGGTTATCTTAAACAGATCAATGGTCTGGATTAGAAAACTATGAGCCTCATCTGTAGAATTGAAAACGGATGGACTTCCTATGAAGATAGGGGACCATGTATGATATTATTCCTGTTCCTTGCATAGGTAATCGAAGCGCGTATACAGACCAATGCCTTAAACTAAATTGAGATTGGTTGGTATTTGGTAATCAGGTCCGTTCATCACGTGAGGCCCACCATAAAAATGTCAGGCGGAGGTGGTACTGCATCAGAAGAATGGGACAGTACAAGAAACTTCCCAAATTGTGTACCACCTGATGAGTGGCTAGCCTGAGTTTGGTCCAAGGCATAATTACGGTGGGCCCGATCAGATGAAAGTCCAGAGCATGACAACTTGGCCACGTACGCACGGGTGGAGTAATCACCTCTTCATTTTCTCCTGAGCTATGGGTATACAGAGTATCCTTGCATGCTATGTTTGTTGAAGGTACAACGGTTGGGCGATGCAGACCATGATCTGATGTAGCCCCTTACCAAAGTTGGTGGGCTACGGTCCACCTACGGTCGGCCCATCACATGAATAGTATGGTGTTATCAGCTTGAGTAAGTGTCCCCTGCATATTGTGTTATCAGCTTGAGAAAGTGTCTGCACTTCCATGATCAAACGGTCCACATTGAGCTTTGCCAAGCCCACACGCGTGTACAAGGCAGGTCATGAATATTTGTAGTAGGGTGGCTAACATGCACAATAGCCAAACCGTCCATCAGGTAGGTATGACCTTGTAGATACTCTGACCCGTTTGACAGGGGGTCCACAGTGTTAGAAACAGTTGAACGGATAAGATTCTCAACGGCACATGAATAATGAATGGGACTGGTTTTTAGGGCCCAGACCTACATGTTGGTGTGGCATCTAATGGGTGGATTGAATTTCTTATAATTATCACAGTGGGCTCCTAGCTGTTTTCCTTTAATAGGGCCACTTGAATATGATCAGCTTAATCTTTTAGTCCTAGCCCTAATATGAGATTAGGCATCTAATGAATGGAGTGAGTTTTGCATAGACATCAAGGTGGTATGCTAGATCCACTCTGACCATTAGATGTGTATTTATATATTAGGCCTAGGTCCAAAATATTAGGCTGAACCTTAACTCAGGCAGACCACATCAAAGGAAACAATTGACATAGAGAAGTCCCCCTTGATTTTTAGATGGTGAGAATTATGTGAAATCCACTCTAACTATTAGATACCACACCAATTTATGCCCGGAGGCACAAAACTCAGCAGGTGAGAATACATTAAGGGAAATAGTTTAGAAGGTGAGTGTTGCTGTATATACTTATTCTAATCATGTAGTCCACTTGAATCTTAGAGAGGATTGATTTATGGACCCTAGGTCTAACCTGAAGTGACGTACTTGATGGTTTGAGGTGGAATTTTTATTTTTATTTTTCCTCACAAGGACACACTAGAATGGGTTCTCAAACCCATTACCTTAGTGTTGAAACTCTTGTGAGTGTACCACTAGGCCGTGAATAAGGACCCATCCAAGGTGGATTTAAGATAAACATCACTGTGTCCTTAATCGAGCCACTACCCAACTACTGCCCCTTTGCTTGCCCTTCCCACCTGGCTCCAAATCTAAAGGGAAGGTACTCCAATGGGGTAGCTTATGGAAAACCTTTTTGAAAAGTGTATTGGAATGCAAATTTCTCTATTTGTAAAATTCCCTTATTATTTAAGAAAATTTTCTAAAAACCTATATACTTAATATGAAATTTATAAAAGACTACCTAGTTAATATAAAACTTATATTTTGTCATCTTGTTAGAAAAGGTTTTCAAAAAAATTTCTCATTAATCAATATAATTATCATTCCACTATCATTAATGCTGCCTTGCCAGCAAATGGGTGGGTGGGCCCCACCCTGATGTTTATGTAAAACTCATCTCATCCACAAGGTGCGCCACCCCATGTTAGGCCACCGACCCAAAAATTAGCTCCATTCACCCCATGTTAGGGCAAGAACCAAAAATTAGCTCCATCAGGGAGTCAAGTGAACCAAATGATAGGAAACAATAAATAAGACAATGTTTATCCTCTACACTATTCCATTATTGTGGTCCATGTGAATCATGCATGGGTATGATATTATTTCCATATACATAAATTTTTGTGTAGAATCTAATGGTTGGAGTGGATTTAAATAATTATCATGGTGAGCTATATAAAAATCAAGGGTCAACATCTCTAAGATAACTATTTCCTTTGGTGTCACCTAGGATCAATCCGATCTGTATGTCTTTGGGCTTAATATTGGACTAAATATCTAATGGTTGGAGTAGATCTTACATAAACATTGTGGTGGGCCTGTTAAAACCAATAGCAATATCCCATACAACTCTTCCTCTTAAAGAATCTATCTGTACCATAGAGAGGGATGCAGGGACTTGATTTTTAGTGGGGCTCATGGTGATGTTTACGGAGATCCACTCTAACCATTAGATGTGTAATCCCAGTTTAGGTGTAAAGCTAAAACATAAAATGGTTGTAATTCAGGTGGGCCATGCCAAAGAAACCAGTTGGCAGATAGACATTCACCCTTGATTTTTTTAGGGACTGCTATGGTGACTGTACAATATCTACTTCATCCATTGGATACCATATAAAAATTCAGGACCAGGGCATAAAAGCCAGCCCATCTAAAAGTCAGCCCATCTGTAATTCAGGTGGGCCATACCAACCCTTGATTTTATGACGAACACACTCGTCCTTTTTCAAATTTAGTAATGCAGCGGAACAAAATTGTACCGTTGTCTTAGAGAAATGGTCCAGTGCTCTGACAGCACTATGAGTTTCAATGCCCCTAGTTGGATTCGGATACTTGGAAAGTCAACGCATTGATCTAAACTGCTCATTAACTGTTTTTTTTTGGCATGGTAGCTCATGACATGTGTTATGAGCTAACAGACAGTTTAGATTGATTGATCCGGCTATCCAAGTGAATCCATGCAACTAGCTGCACTATGAGTTAAGAGGTGATGATGGGCTGGGTTTGGGCCAGGTCAGACTACGGCGGTGCGCCCAACATTTAGACATAAGGCCTAGGCCTAGCCTGAAATCATGGGCCTAACACAGCATGTGGAAGCCTGAGTGGAAAAAAAATAAAAATAGAGGGCCAACCCAGCCCATGACAAGCCTATTTTGGGACCGTTTGGAACGGAACGTAAGTTACTTACCATAAGCTACTTATGTGATTTCTTCTTCTTAATGAGGTAACTGATAAGTATGTATCACGTTTGGTAAAGAATGTACTTATTAGTCAAAAAGTAGAAAGCCATGTTTGATCTTCAGCAACACAAGTATTTATCCCTCAAGTATATATAGTCCTCTTATACATTCACTGTCCATCATGTTGGGCCAACCTTTGATGTTTGTTCATTGGGTAGGTCCACTTGAGACTGGAGTCCTTACCATTTTGGGTGGTACCATGAGCTCGAGAGAAACAAACAGGAAATTAAAAAAGGAAGACCAATTTGATCACGCAACACATATAGCAACATGGGCCAGGGGGTTTTAATGGGGTGGGTTTAAATCCCCACGTTTTTTCTGTTGTGTAGTTTACTCACCGGACCCGGAGTGTTTCAATCGATAGAGATTCTAGCCTTATTCTTTTTTACTAGTGGGGCCCACTTAATTAGCTTGGTGGCAAGCACCTTACTGTGGATCCCAGCTGTTGGCTCCATATCACTGGACCCTAGGGAGGCTACGGTGGTGGGCATCACATAAATAGCAAAACTGATGGATGGCATGGATATACAATATAGAGAGATGGGCCATCAGGGCATGTGCAATGATGGGTGTCATTGCTTCCTGCTGTTAACGGTGGGGTTAATTTGATGGATAATATGGATTTCTCAAAATTATAGTGGGTCCCACTGTCCCACATGGTTAGACCCACGCTCAAAAAGACCTGACCAAAGGGATGAAGAGTGATGATCTAACACATATGACAGAGTGGTACTTAGAGAGGTTTCAGCGGTGGGTGCTTGGTCACCACCCTAAGATGGTGAGCCCATGTCTGAGATTTAAATCTGCCCCAGTTTGGGCCTGAAAATGGGTGGATGATGTGAGCATCACATACATCGGTAGGGTCCACAAACTGGTGGCCAACTAGTGATACATTAAGTTAGTGTTAGTGCTCACCTCAACTGCGTCTATATACCCAGTTACAGGTTGGGTTGCAAATATCACAACCTTTGGTGTGACCAACAAAAACAAAGAAAATAATTTGCTTTTGGAAGAAAAAAAAAATAAAACAGACTGAAATAAATAAGGTATATTTTCTAAAAAGTTACTTATTCTAATTTAATAGTCAAACTAGATTAAGAAAAGTAACTAAATGACTTACATAAGTTAAAAACAAGTTATTTATTTGGTAGTATCCAAATGAGCCCTTAATGTCCTTTCCATTTAAACGATGGTTTAACAATACATGTTTGCTTCTCCATATCATGAAAATAGTATGTGAACTAGAGCTAAACAACAACAATAAAATATAGCACTTCATAGTCGGATTTTGCTTTTATCATGCTCAATATTTTAGGACCTAAACGGAAGTTCATCCAAACATCAATTCAATCAGTTGAACCCTTGTCAGAAAACTTTCCTCCTATCTTAGAATAATTAAATAGAGGCGTTTGGCGATAATTTACTCCCAATGTTTGTACTTTGGGTGTCATGGTTTTGACCATTGATAAGTCTAATTTCCATTTCCATGAGTAAACAGATGACCTTCTGATCGAATTAGGTTTCCAGTGATCTAGCCTATTTTGGTGGACATTTCGATCCAAGCTAATCTAGCCATTCTATCTGGTCCAATATTAATGATGAATGGTCCAAACGGGTGGGCCTGTAGGATTTAACGGTTTACACAATCTTGAGACCTTCATGCAAAGCTGAAAATGAATAATCTACATTCGAAGGTCCACCTAACTACTATTGCACAAATAGGATATGATCACCCACTCTAATTCTATAGTTAAGATAGTGCTCGGATTACTGTGAAAGGCTATGATTGTTCAAAAGTGGGGCCATATGTACAAACTGAGGATAAACTCTCCTCCCTCTTTTCTTTTTTTTTGAGAATTTTTTGAGAGGAATTGCCCGAAGGATACGTTCCCCTCTCTCTCTCTCTCTCTCTCTCTCTCTCTCTCTCTTCTCTTTCTATGAGGGCCGAAGGAATTAGATTAGGCATGAGTTACCTTATCTTTAATTTGGAACGGGGGGGGGGCTCATCATGATGTATGTTGAACATCAACACCGTGAATTTGATGGGTCCCCTTTAAATTATCGTATCCTAAAAATCAGCTGTATGCAGAACTCCAGTGGGCCATACCATCTAAAATCATGTGAAGACATGCCTAAAACATAAAAAGCACTTGGTGGGGCCCACCTGAAATTTGGATGCATCTGAAACTTGGTCTGACCCCTCATCCAAGTTGGACACACATAATGGATGGACTAGATTTGTGAACCACATTTCATTGGGCCCAAAAAATAATTATAAATGTTTTAATGTAAAGTAACCACCTCTCAACTCTTGTATGTGGTGTGGGCCACACAAGTCACGGATTGACTTGATTTTTATGCCCTAGGCCCACCATGGAATGGTGCATCTGACTAATGGGGTAAATGTTCAACATACATCATGGTGGGGCGCACAGAACTCGACCTCACGGGGAGTTCCCATGAGCTCGACCGTAGAGAACCTTCTCCCACACACACGCCCATACAGGTGATTTTTGTCGTCGCCGCCATTTATTTATTTACTTTTTAAGGTACCCCCAATAAATAAATAAATGAATAATTCATTTCTCATTCTCTCTCCGCCCCGCATGACTCCACTGTTTCTCTCTCCGCTCCCGCACGACTCCACCACCTTCTTGACAATGCAAGAGCTCGAAGAGATCGATCAACTTCTATTGAGATTGAGAGATAGAGTCATTGGCATTTGGAAGGAAAGCGCCCATGTGCTTCTCTCTCTCTCTGATGGCGTTATCATGGCCGCTGATCTTTCTCAGCTCCACTCGCCCACTCTCCTCAGTCCCACCATCCGTACGATCGCATCTCCTTACCCGCCATCACCTTCCAACCATCTCAGCAACCGCCCTTTCCACTTCCCAACTTTCACTCCCCGACAAATTTTTGCAACAATCCCCCACTTGATTTTAATAAAATATATTTCAATAATAAAATAATATATAATATATAAAAGTTGTTTTGAAAAACATTTTTTGTGAGTTTTTGAGAATAGTCCCACATGAAAAAAGAGAAAAGAAAAAACTATGGTTTATATGAAGGATGCGGAGTATTATAATATTTACCTACCTAGTCCGTGAACTATGAACCACGCACTGGAACACCCGCTAAAGCGCTCGGGCTCGGGCTCGGGCAAGGGCACGTGCACGGGCTCGAGCTCAGGCTCGGTCTTGGTCTCGGGCTCGGTGCGAGGGCATGGGCATGTGAGGCAGTGTGGCTGTGTGGCTGTAGAGGCGCTAGTGGCGCACTTTGCACTTGGCATGTCCGCATCGTGTCACTAAGTGGCAATGGCGGGTGGTTGGTTAGTAGAGAGACTAAAGGACTAGGAGAGAAATCTTTCAGTATAAATAGAGGGACTGAAAAGAGCTGTTGCAGCAGAAACTGTAACAGCTAAGCCATTAGTGCAGGGTCTAGCTGTAACTGCTGCGTGGCTAGCCCAACAGCTAGAAAACGGCTAGTTGTTGTCTCACAACAATTAGCAGAAACTGTACCAGCTGAGCCATTAGTTGTTCACTCCTCAAGTATAGGTTGTGATGTAGTAATAAACTCGGTGAGACCGAGGTCGAATCCCAAGGGACTGATACCTGTACGTAATCTGAAACTAAATAGAACTAGAATTAGACTAAGATGTAATCTAAATCAAGCGAATTTGAGAAAATAATTGTGAATAGATTAATTAAAAACTAATAAAAATAAAGGTGGGAACTAGGGTGCCAATGATCCACTTGTAACAATTGGGAAGTTACCTTGTATTGATTTAAGGACACAACTGGAATCGGAGTCCCATCCTATCCAGTTGGTAAGAAGAGATTTGTCAGATCTCTGAATGTCTCATGGATCTAATCATCAACAAATACGATTGGTGTCGATTTGGAAGTGATTCCATCACCTAACCATGCCCAGAAGACTATGGCAAACAACAGCAATTTACCAATACCACAGCCAATCACAAGAGAATTGTGAAAGTTAGGAAGGGGTTCCGTCACCCAACCATGCCAAGGAGAATGGTGAACAACAGAGCCTCCTAAGTTCACAATCTCATAATGAAAAGAACATACTCAAAGCTATTACAGATCTACTGTAATTTGTGTCACAATAAACCATTAAAAACTAAAAGTATTCCTTAATAATCAAACTAAAATCTACAAGAGTTCAATAACCATGAATCAAAGCAAAGCTAACAACCCAATCACACTACAAGCTTCACCTCTTAGCCCTAGCTAAGAGGTTTAGCCTATCATAATCATGATCAGACTAAAGTCTCATAAAAGCATTAAAAGAAGAAGAAAAACTAAAAGGGAAGAAAGAAGAAGATCTTAGCCGACCACTTTGCCTCCACGGCTGCCCACTCTCCACAGTCCAAGAGATCCCTCTCTCTCCTGTGCTTCACGGCCTAAAGATCATCCTTCTCACATTCTCTCTCTCTGTTTTATAGGTGCTAGGTGTGGTGGAATTGGTTACACAGCAAGAGTCGGTAGAACCGACACTATTTCCGCAGTTTGCAGCGGAACCGAACTGCGCATGCAGAGAAAACGCATGGACAGTTGCGTTTGGCCTGATTTTTAGGACAGTGCACGGCTTCACGTTGTAGCCTAGCTCCATGACTGGGGTCGTTTCTTGCTTAACCTTCATCTGGATGGTCCGGATCGGCCATCTAAACAACGGTGGTGGTCCACTACTTCCTGGATCGTCTGGAACTTGCGTACTCGCTCCGTGCGCACAGCAGCTGCGCGGAAGGAAAACGGAAACTTCCGTTTCCATGGATGAGGTCAGTGGGGTCCACTTATACTGACTTTATGGTGCATCGAATCCAATATTAGAGCTTTTGTATTCATGCCTGATCACGGGCTCAAATTTGGAGTGAATCTGTTATTCTTATGGGCCACACCATCAATAGACGCAGCAGCATTTTCCTTACTACTGTAGTCTTGAACGTGTGCATGGAAGCTTGGAATCGCTCAGGTTGCAGTCGAATTTATCTTCTGAGTGCATTGGATGGTTCGGTTCATGAAAAAGGATGATGGATGGGGCCCACTGGCAAAACCCAATCGCAAGCACCTCCGTCACTAGACGTTTTTGGCACTATTTGGATGTTTTGTACAAAAAATAGGTGGGGCCCACTTCTGATGGTATTTTCAGAGATCTGCTTCGTTCATCCTCTTCTTAGTAACGTGTAAGCCCATGAGTCAAAGTATGAAGTAGATCTGAACATTAGGTGGGCCACACCATCCACATGTGATGAGTCACTACCCATCGTCGAAGCAAGCCAATTCTCAGTTACGTGCATGGATACGGAGTTCATTATATTTACAAATTTGCCACTCTCCCTTTTAGAAACGTCTATCGTTCGTTTCTCCTTACTGTATCATCCAAAAGAAGTGAAATTTGACGGGTATGCACCGTTTTTCGTGCTCTTTTCATCGGTTCAGTTTGGGTCGTGATCTCCCAAGGATATACAAGATGCTTTCTTAATGGTTATTGTCTGATCTTATCCATCAGGTCACTTACACACTGATCCAAGGGCTGAATTTTGACGTGTATGGTTAATTTGTGGTCCCTTGGCCATGTATAAAGTTTTAAGCCGAACGGAAGATGGGAACCCCATGATCTTACATTCTGGATCAATTTTGGGCTACTTGAACTTTAGTTTCCTGATTTTCTCGGATCTCTGGCGTGTAAATCTGTCGATCTCAGTCTCCTGTAGTCCCGTCCATTGCCTTGGTAATTCCTGAGCGTTAAATCCATGCTTTTAACATCCTTTTCAGTCCAGGCTCGTAAATACACCTTGCACCAAAAACAAGATTAAAGCAGGGCGTTAAGCATTATCATGTACGTAAAATCAGGTAATAATTAAGGTCTAACATGCAATATTTGACCCTCAACACAACCCTCAACCAGCATTTTGCTAGTCCTGAGCAAAGTATGCAAAAAATAAGTTAAGAATTACAAGACAATTTATATAAACTCGAGTGATTTTTGAAAAATAATCCAGATATGAGAATTCTCAGATTCATGAATGTTGGGTATTAATTTCTCCTGGACTCAAGCGCATGATAAGCTTTATAATCAAGTTCAAAGTATTAATCTATCAATTAGAAAAAATTCTAAACATTGAATTCCATGGGTGTATCTATAGTCTCGACTTATCATTATTAAGAGATTCAATCGTTAATTTACATGATAACATTAATGATTCAAGGAGCATTTAGGACAACCAAAACCTAAAATAGAACTTGCCTTACAGTTCTTCTTTTCATTCTTCCAGCTTTTGATTTTTCCATTAAAAGTAATGCCAAGAAGGGAAATCAAATCCTCACTTATAGGGAGCAAACCTATGGTGAAGACTGTACACTCAACCATTCTCATATATCATCCATGGGGAATTAAATTTACACCTATAGGGAGCAAACCTATGGTGAAGATTATTCGCCAACCTTTTCCAAAGGTATCTGTTTTTTTTCTTTTTTCTTTTTTTTTTAAGCTCGGTATTTTCTTTTCTTCAATTGATCATGACGGGCAAATTTTTCAAGCTGTGGTTCCTTACATGCTTAGTAATTACCAAGTTAATCCTTGAATATCAAACTGAAACCTTAATGTGAAAGCGAGATTTGACATGTAAAATCATGACTTAATTAATGTTTACAACTTCTAATTCAGGATTAACAATTCAAACTTAATTGTAAAATCTGTGAAATCTAACAGATACTGAATTCAACAGTCATAAATTGCCAACATCACGTATCTTGAAATTCTAAGTGCCCTAGATGGCTGTCAAAATCACTTCGAATTCACAAAAAATTCCAGAAAAATTAAAAAGTTTTACAATTTTTGCTCAAGACCAAGAAAACACTGATTAGGAAACCTAATCTCCTACAACTTAAAATCTACATTGTCCTCAATGTAAAAGAAATAAGCATGCAATGCACATGCACTACAAGAAATCTCACTTTTAGCGGCGAAAATTTTCGTAGCTAAAAGTCAAATTTTCGTAGCTAAACAGTTTTAGCAACGAAAGTTTTCGTCGCTAAAAGACCGATGTCAAGGCGTTTTATCAGCGAAAATTTCAAATCATCGCTAAATGCAAAAACTATACAAAACTTTTAACAGCGAAAATTTTCGCTACTAAAAATAAATTACAAAACTTTTAGCTACAAAAAGTTTCGCTGCTAAAAATAAATTACAAAACTTTTAGCGACGAAAATTATCGTCGCTAAAAAAACTGTACAAGACTTCTAAAAAATCGTTCCATTTTTAGCGACGAAAATTTTTGTCACGAAAAAACTGTACAAGACTTTTGGCAGCGAAAATTTTCGCTCCTAAAAAATCGTTCTACTTTTATCGACGAAAATTTTCGTCGCTAAAAAAACTATACAAGACTTTTAGCAGCGAAAAATTTCGCAGCCAAAAAATTATTCTACTTTTAGCGACGAAAAGTTTCGTTGCTAAAAAATTGTACAAGACTTTTAGCAGCGAAAATTTTCGCAGCTAAAAATAAATTACAAAACTTTTCTTCGCTAAAAGTCTCTTTTAAAAAAATTATTCTAGCTCAAAATTCCGCACAAAATTCCTGATATACACCTATTAACAATATATTTCATCATATTCATCCTCATATACACCTGTTATATAATATATTTCATCATATTCACATTCACATCCATCTAAACCCAAACAAGAAAATCCATCCAAACATAAAAGTACATTCATCCAAACACAAACAATCTTATCCGCATCACACTTATTCACGCATAAATACATATAAGTTTAACATAATAAACAAATATACAAAAAATCATCGTCTTCTTCCTATTTCGACAACTTCCTTACCACCTACTTTCTAGTCAAGTTCCATAGCCATGCATACTTGTTTCCTTGTCCTTGCATCTTAACATCATCGCCATCTTTCTCTTTTATCTACACTACCCAACATTTGGAAGGATCATACATGTATTCACTGAAGAAGATATGCTCAAAGATTGCAGGGTCATCCAGAGATGGAAGATCATGCTTCTTTCTAGCTTCACACTTCCCTTTTATCATCTCCACTGGCACACTGAGTGTTTCTGCACTGTAATACACCTGCCAATTGAACTGAAAATCATGTGACATCATTTCTACTAGTCACTGGAAACAGGCATATGATTTGTGAGTCCATAACATGTCTGTGGGTTCTCTATGAACTCTAATCACAGAGTCATTAGAAAAAACCTGACACACTTGGTGGTCAAACTACAACTCAATGCCAACATGGACTGGCACATCAGCCACTTTTGTTGTAACAGGAATTGTTTGATAACCATGATGAAGAAGAATACTTTCCAACAAAGAGCTACCAGTTAACAGCCAAAAAACTCACCTCCATCGTGACGTGGCAAGCCAAAAGTTGATAAGGCATGTACTTATAGCCACTGCAAAAAGAAAAAATGAAAAACTGAGCCGTGGCTTTTGGGTTTTCTCAATGACATCATATCTTTTATTCAAGTCACAATACAAAATAAAATTCAAATCTTTCAAGGCCTGATTGAGTTTCATCAACTTAATGCAAAGATAATCTACAAGCTCAAAACAGAGCTAATCACAGGTTCACCAGGCTAGAAATAATCCATTGATCTAAATGCATCTTTTACGCTGCATTTTGAAACACACCTGAGTTGGATTGCAATTGTTCAATTCAATTAGGTGGCAATGATTGAACTGTATCGACGGTTAGTGTTATTCATAATGGAGTACAAATTGCAATTACATTCCTTTCTAGTTGAACTTGGAGTAATGATCACACAATACAAATACTATGATAGTTTCAAATTGGCCATTTCAGCTTCACTGAAATGATTATTGCATTTCTAGATGATAGCTTCACTGAAAAATGGTCTTTGTGAAAGCTCAAGAGCATTGGACTATTAGATCTCCTTCAACCTTCTGTGTCCAATGCACCTCACAACTTTCTGTAACCAGCTGTGGTCCTTCATTATGGTGTAGAGAACACAAAATAGTCACTTAAATACATCCAGACAAATCACAGTAGCACTTCTCTTACATTCAAAATTTTCAAAACTGAATTGGAAAAAAGAGAATCAAAGTAAACTAAATCAGATTTGAAAGCTGGTCAAATCATAAATAGGCGAATTATGGACGGAGACATTGTTTTCATTAATAGGCCACCTAGTACTCATAAACATTCATTACAAGCATTTTCTGTCTATGTGCATGACGACCATACTATTAAGATCAATCCCCTTATTTGTGCTCCCCTAGGTGCAGATTTTGATGGAGGTTGTGTTCATATATTTTATCTAGTCACTAGCAGCAAAGGCAGAAGTTTTGGAGCTGTTTAGTGTTGAAAAGCAAATCCGTAGTTCTCATAGTGGTAGTCTGAATTTACAACTGGTGCATGATTCTTTATTGTCACTTAAACTCATGTTTAGGACTTTTTTCTTGAACAAAGCGACTGCGCAACAGTTGGTTATGTGTGTTTCACCAGTTTACTGGAACCTGCTTTGCTTAAGGCTCACCATACAGGTCCTCTGTGGACTGTTTTGCAAATGGTACAAAGAGCTTTACCTGCATTTTTGACTGCTTTGGGGAGAGGCATTTGATCAGTAAAAGTGAAATGGTGAGGATTGATTTCAATAGAGATTTACTGCAGTCATCATTCACAGAGATTGTTACTTCTGTTCTTGACAAGAAGGGAACAGAAGAGGCTGTTAAGTTCTTTAATATGTTGCAGCCATTGCTGAAGGACATTCTCTTTTTAGAAGGATATAGTGTTGGCCTGAATGATTTTGACATTCCCAAGGCTGTTACTGAAGATATAAAGAAGAAGATTCAGGACATATCACCTTTGCTGCTTCACTTGAGATCAAATTACAATGAACTTGTAGAGTTGTTAGTGGAAAGCTACCTGAAAACTATAAAACTGCCAATCGTGACTCGTATTCTAAAGTTATCTGCTTTGGGTAATTTGATAGATTCTAAAAATGATTCAGCTATCAGTAAGGTTGTTCAACAACTTGGCTTTTTGGGGCTTCAACTTTATGACCGAGGGAAGTTTTATTCAAGGCGTTTGGTTGAGGATATGAGTTTCCACTTCCAAAATAAGTATTCTGTTAATGGTGATATGAGTTTCCACTTCCAAAATAAGTATTCTGTTAATGGTGATATGAGTTTCCACTTCCAAAATAAGTATTCTATTAATGGTGTTGACTATCCTTCTAAGGCATTTGGGTTAGTTAAGAGCTCCTTTTTTCAAGGTCTGACCCCCTATGAAGAGTTGGTCCATTCCATATCATCCAGGGAAGTGTTGATCCGTTCTTCTAGAGGACTTACTGAACCAGGAACTTTGTTTAAAAATCTAATGGCCACACTTAGAGATGTCGTTATCTGTTATGATGGGACAGTGAGAAACCTCTGCAACAATTCTATAATTCAATTTGAGTATGGACAGGTGGACAAAAATAGTCCTGGCAGGTCTCTTGCTGGTGAACCAGTTGGTGTATTAGCTGCTACTACAGTATCAAATCCTGCATATAAAGCAGTTCTTGATTCTTCTCAGAGCAACAACTCTTCATGGGAATCGATGAAGGAAATACTTTTGTGCAAAGTTAACTTCAAGAATGATATTATAGATCGGAGAGTTATTCTATATTTGAATGAGTGCTTCTATGGGAAAATGCATTGCAAGGAGAATGCAGGATATTTAGTTCAGAATCGTTTGAAAAAAGTCGCTTTAAAGGCATCGACAAATACCTGAAAGTTCAGAAGCGGATACAGGCCTTGTTGGCCACATTCACCTTGATAAGATGCGCTTGAAAGTACTCGAGCGGAGCATGGATGAGATCCTGCACTCTTGTCAAGAGGTTATAAATTGCTTTGGGAGAAAGAAGCACGCTCTTTCACCTTTTTTTAAGAAGATTTATTTGTCTTCCTGCGAATGTTGCACACTTCAGCAATAATGTGATGAGAAGTGGTCTCAGCTGCCATGCCTGCAGTTCTTCTACAAACAGCAGGAACATTCATATCAAACAGCACTGAGTAGATTGTCTCTTTCAGTTGTCTTCTAGATGCCTTGGCAGATTCAGTATCTGAAGAAAATGAAAAAATAATAATAATAATAATAAATTGATGGACTGTCTTCTAGATGCCTTAGCAGATTCAGTTGTCTTCAGTCCATTACTATTGCCCCTATCAAGGAGAGATGATACCATTACCAGTTAAACTTCTGATTCCCACTGGGACACTATGCTAACTACACTTTGGGCATAACTTCCTCAATTGGGTCAGGACCACATTCTCCTCTTTTTTTTTTTTCTTTTTTTTTTTTGCACATAAATAACTAACTTTGCATATGCATTCCATGTTAGCACTAATGCCATTAAGATCTTTCTCAATCAAGTGCAGATTTGAGAACTTGATTATGCTCTCGTACCAATAGAAGACTTTATTTATGTCAGATCTCTCCAAATTAGTAGTACTCCACACTTGCTTTGAAACAGCATTTATAATTATAGAGATGATATCCTGTCAGCTGAACAAAGCAAATGGAGCACAACAACAGTAGCAGCAAAAAAAAAAAAAAAAGTCCATGTACCTTGAGAGTATCCAATTCAGGCCCTCCTAAGGCATCATAGTAGTGATCTATTGGTAAAACATCAATTTCAGCAGTCTGTGTACTGTTAACCTCTGGTTCTCATTTTTTTGGAATTGTATAATCATAAAGCAATGGAAATAATGTGAAATTAGATGATATTTTTTTTGGAATTGTACCTTCTGATCACGCATAGGCTGCAGATGAAACACATTCCAGAACTTCTTACCTGCATCAGTTCAAACAACTTAGAAGCACTTTACAGAAGAAATGGTAAAGAAAAAAAAATCAAAGAAGACCAATGATTTCAATGTCCATCTTATGCATTTGAACCAAAATCCCATTCTTTCAAGCATAGAGAGGGAGAGAAGAAATCTAAAATTGACATCTTATTATATTAGAGCAAACACAAAACGTAAGTTCATAATATAATGGATATAGACTAGAAACAGTGCACTAAAATGTTTTTGGGATCAATATCCATAAAGGTCATTGAACAAGAATTTGTTCAACCTAGCAATCATTGGTAAACGCAAAAAATTGTCCTACTGTTCAGCCTACCCTCAATAGAACATTTCACGGATATGGGCACTATCTCATTTTTCACAACAGAGGAATCCTGATCATCAGATATGGGCACTATCTCATTTTTCATTTCAGCATAAGCTACCATGCAATACTTGGAATTTCTCCATCATTACAATTTTCACTGCCCATAAATTTAAAAAGAAAAAAAAAAAAAGTCATCTGTCAGGTCTTGAGCAAGGGGAGTCAAGTGTTAGTTTTGCACCATTTATAAAATGGTGGTGAGACTTTAGACATACACATGGCATGCTTGTATGGCAATCCAGACCATCCAAATCTATGGATGGAGCACAAGTGCATAATAAAAAATCTTCACTGAGAAGATAACATTAACCATCAGATTTGTCCTTCCAAATTTGGACCATTTACGTTTATTTTTAACCATCTATCCATATGATATCCTTTAATTGGATGGTTAGGATTGCTTGATCAGTGTGATTTAGAAATGTCTGATTTTAGAAATGCTCCATCAACAATGAGATCCACAATCTGGATGGTGTGTATAGCTGTAAATCAATCTGATATGTAAGGTGGATGAGTCACTGCCAATTTTTAAATGGTGCCAAAAAAAAAAAAAACAAACAAATAGATGCAATAGCACTATTGAATTTACCATTTTATCCTAGAAAGTGAATTGTCTATCAGTGGAAGGAGAGTAATAAATATGAATTCCCTTTCTATTTTCAAATCAGGTGGAGAAGGAAAATGAAAAAAAAAAAAGTTGGGAGAGAAAAGTACAGAAAGAGAAGAGGGGAGTCTAACAACATAGAAAATCTGCTACACAAGAAAGAAATGCATCCACAACAGTCCTTGAAAATTCTGATTCAAGCTAAATTGTTGGATGTAGCTCGATGAGGCTGTTACCTGGCTCTGGTTTCTGAACTTATGAAGAGGGCCGCAACCTCAACCATAGCGAAAGCCGCTTGCTCAGACATGGCTACCTAAACAAATAAAGTGCAGTTGCTATGGTGGAAATGACTACATGAAAAGGAAGCCAAAATTTGAAGAAGATGATCCACTCTTGCATGACATCCACTCTGCGTAGTTGCTCCAGATAATGTTGTGAAATGGGTCAAAAAAATTAAGATTTTCAGTGACCACATCCAAAAAAAAAAAAAACAATTGACATACCCCAAAATCATGCCTGAGTAATTCCATGTCCTACTTGCACCAAAGCAATTAGCTAATTATTCCAAAGGAGTTACAACAGATTTAGAAGGACCATGAATCAATTTTTCATGAACAGTGACATATAATGCAAAGGAGTTTTGAGGCAGTACCTGTATTGCAATAATGAACTCTGAAACCAAAAGATAAGTGGGGCTCACATGGACTGCATCAGAATTTAAGTTAAACCAAAATAAAAAATACAAGCAAGAGATTAATGTGTCCAACCATATTCCACATCACTTCACCTTGTAAAACTGTTAAAATAAAATTAATTTGTCCAACCAAACATCACCATCTAGTGGTCCATATTCAACACGGAAAAGCTCATCAATTGAAGTGGGGATTGTTCGATGGCCCCTAGCACGCAACCTTGCTTTCCAAGCCAAGAGTGTCTACATGAGATTTGGACATCTATTAGAGAGTTTATATGAAAAAAAAAGAAGATAAATTAAGAAAATCAATGGTTCCAATTTAACAAACAAATACCCATTAATAAGAAATCATGATGTCAAACTAATCTGATTGTGATGTACCATATCTGAAGTCGGGTCCACAGGTTGGGCAGTTCAGATTAAGCCTTTCATCTGCAAACAAATAAAAAAAGAAAGAACTGTAAGCCCAAAATTGTTAGAGTAAGAACTTATAAGTACAGCCCCAAAATTTACCTTTCTCCGTGGGCCTGATAAATTTATTCCAGTAAATCTTTCTTCATCTGCAAACTAGTTGTAGAAGATCAATGAAATTACAAATTACACAAACATTAGTTATTACTTGGCTACTGTAAATGGTAGAACACTGATACATTACTTGTGATTTGGCTCAGCTCATATTGGGTTGTATTGAAGGGTATTTAAAATCATGATTTTTTTTTTCTATTCTATTTGCAGGAGAACTGTATCAACATTGCTTGCAAGCAGCTTTAAAGAGAGAATGGATGAATTAATCTTGTCTTATTTACAAAGACAAGGAAACCAGTCTACAGTTGCCATTTCCATCTCAACTGTTTCACCAGCAACAGAGTCGGCAACCCTCTCATAACTCACCTGTGAGTTTACTACATTCGAAATCTTTTACATTCCACTTATATTTCATATGTTAGTTACCAAAATCTTCACTTCTTTGTCATTCCCAAAAGAAAAGTAGAATAAAAATTGTTGCAATCTTGCATGGTTATAGGACTTAAACAAGCATCAACCAATCCTACACGACTACCCAGCTTTGGGACAGAAAGCGGGACATGCAAACTACCTGATTTATCAGCTTGGGAACAAAAGAAGTGTGGAAGAAAACAGAATATTATGATAGAATAATTATGTGAAATTAACAGCTACAAATCAATAACAATAGAACAAAATTCCAACAAAACTGATTCAAAGCTTGCATGCAATGGCCAATATCTCCAGACCAAATTCATATGTAATATGCCAATATCTCTGAAACCACTTTTTTTTCCACCCAATCAATAACACTGCATAATTCCCCTGCTACAACTTTCCCATTGAAACTGCTACTGAAAAAACAAAGTGCTCTTCTGAAAGAGAATACCTCTGCACCTTACAAGTGCTGAAATCCATTGCAGCCCCAGCTGAAAGTAATCCACGTCCATGGTGATTACTAAAATGTTGGAGACAGGTAGCCAGATCGGCACAAGGACATTCAGAACTGATCCACTTCAGTTGGACTAGTACCAGCATAATAGACTTGCAGATGAGACTTACAATAGAAAGCACTTACCGTAAATTTAGTCAAGTCCATGACTTAGGCCCATGAGGATGAATTTCCTGTGACAACTTGGCGCCCATGAGAATGAACTTCCTGTGACAATATGGCACCATGTCAAAAGAATGGCAGCACACTAAAACCTTCATCCTATAATTTGAAAACAAAATCCAAATAGGAGGTGAGATAGAAAGGATTATTAAAGCACACCTGAAACGACCATATGCATCTGCAAAGTCCAGACCACTAAGAGGATGGGCTAACGACGAACATGTAATTACTGAAAAAATAAATTTCCAGATTCAACATATGTGTGTCCCATTTTATGATAGGATTGACCTATCTTTGGACAATGGCATGTTCGTCATGGACACCACTACTTAATACTTGACATGTTTACCATCTAACCATTTATCTTTAAATTTGGATAGTGACTATTATTCATTTTAATCATCAAGATATGTCCTTTAGACAGCAGATTAGTAGTAGGGCCCACAATTTGAGCTGTACAATAAGTTTGGCAGGTGAACCTGAGCTGAAAAAACAGATGAAGGGGTGGATCTTTCACAAGCATTACACTGGGAAAGACCTAACTTGCTGTGCATTAGCTTTATTCCACACTTGTGTGGGCTTAGCAAAGCTCTATCTGTAGAGATACATGACATATTATCTTCCTGACAAAAAATACATTATTAGTATGTATGTGTTTGAATGCAGACCACGCCATAGGAAGCACGCGTGAAGCAGTGCTGATTAAATGCCCACCATTAAAAACTTCTCCAGGCTACAGGAGTTTTGGATCAAGTTGATATTTGGGTTTTCCCTTCATCTAGGTCTGTGTGACTAATCAACAGGCTGGATGGCAAACGAACATTACAGTGGGTCTTAGGAAGTTTTTAATGGTCAGCGTTCAATCGCTACTGTCTCCTGTGGTGTGGTCTACCTTTGGTGTGGTCTACCTCGACATGATGGAGGGAGAAAGAGAGAGAGGAAGAGAGAAACGGAGAGAGAGGGAGAGGGTGCGAGAGAGACAGACAGAGAGAGAGAGAGAGAGAGAGAGAGAGAGAGGAGAGGGTGCGAATCGCATACCTTCCGATGCGAAATCTGAGAAACTAAAACCACTGAAACGAACACCCAATGGAAACGGAATCTCGCCCGAAATGGAGATCGAGTTTTGGGGTTTCTTGAATCCGAAAATGAGAGCAAGAGAGGGAGAAAATGAGAGCTAGAATCGGGTTTTAGGGTTTCGGTAATCCGAAAATGAGAGCGAGAGGGGGGGAAGATATGAGAGCGAGACCGGGAAAATGAATTTGGGGTTTGGGCTTGCGCACAGTGTGCGTTTTACACCGTTTGGCCAGTGATGTTGGTCGGTGCTCTGTGGGCCCCACTATGATATACGTGTTATATCCACACCGTCCATCCAATTTGAGATATCATGTTAAGTCATCGGCCAAAGAATGAGGTAGATAAAAATCCTTAGTGGACCCCAGCTCCGAAAACAGCGGGGAGAGTGATTCCCACCATTGAAACTATCATAATGCCCATCCATTATCTTTTGGGCCCACCGAGATGTGGTTCACAAATCCAGCCCATAAATTATGTGTGTGCCACTTGGATGAGGGGTCACACCAAGTTTCAGACGCATCCAATTTTCAGGTGGGGCCCACCAAGTTCTTTTATATGTTTTAGGCATGCCTTGACATGATTTTAGATGGTATGGCCCACTGGAGTTCCGTATAAAGAAGATTTTTGGGATATACCATAATTTAAAGGGGACCCATCAAATTCACGGTGTTGATGTTTTACACACATCATGGTGGGGCCCACACAGCTTGACCTCATGGGGAGTTCCCATGACCTCCACCGTGAATAACCTTTTCCATATATATTTTATATAATATATATATACACACACACATAATATTTTTAAAAATATAAAAATCTATGTATATTGTAATTAAAATCAATGGCTTTTGATGCCACCAGTTGTTTATTGAAATTAAATTCAATGGTTCGTGACCACTTAAAAATGATAATTAAGTAAAATGATTTAAGCTCATTTTTAATTGGCACACAAACGGGCTCCTAAGAGTCCAATTTCTCAATTAGTGGATAACATGGAATTTCTTATTGCGCTACAATTTTGTATATATAGGCCTAATAGTTTGTTGATCTAGACCATTGGACTTACTCCCCATCATGGATGGATCATACTCAATTTCTCAATTAGTTGATTTGAGCATTTTGGATGATTCAACCTTTGATGTGGACTTTCCATTCATTCCATACAATAATGGGCAATGCTCTTGAAAAAATCACAATGATTGGATCATGCGAAGAAATGCCTAATATATTAGGCAATAATTAACAAAATAGTTAGTAAAAATTTACAAGTTAAATTAACTAAGTAGAAAAAATTAATAATTATTGATTTTCAAAGCTATATGTGGATACTTCGAAACCATTTTCATTTATATGATTGAAATAAGAAAATACCAACATAACTTCTTTTTTTAAGTTTAAAATAAATAAATAAAACAACATTACCCATGAAGATTCCAATCTCCTCATATTGTTTGAGATAGGAGTTTTGGATCACGTGCGTGTGAGGATGCCGTTGATACGGTTGTAAGAGCACATGATGTTGCTAACGTCTCCTTACTTCACACACATCTCGAATGGACAGAGGAACGTTTTCACCATGTCTTGCTCAATTACCTTAAAAAAAATATATTTAAAAGATACATTTATGGGGAAAGATCCAGGACATTAATCAGGGATACCACATTATGAACTTGCCCGGGGCAAGTCTGCTCATCAGTGGGCCACATTGAATTATGGTCACACAAACATAGTTTTGGGACAACGCAACCATTAGCTTGATCCAAAACCGTTGTGTGCTCGCCCCAAGAAGCAATGTTGATGGAACATCCACTGGTGTGTGCCCCAAGAAACAGTGTTGATGGAACATCCACCACGATTCGGGATATCCTTTAACGTCTTAAAAGATCCCACTTAAGATCTTCAGAGGATAATATCGAATCCCGACGATCTTGAGAACCACTCATCTCACGGACATCACAGATTACAACCAAGATATTAGGCGAGAGTCTTCTTGAAATTGTATTCTGATTCTCTTATAAATATATAGGTACCTCCCACTATCCAAGGTACGTTCACTGAGAAATCATAAATACTTGACTAATATTTCTTTTTTGAATATCCTACCATACTCTATAAAACCTCGATACTGACTTACGCATCGAAGCGTCCCCTGTATTGGCCACGGTCTGCTGGAAATCAGCACCAACACATTTCATGTACTCCCATCCAAACATAACTAGTAAGTCATTTATTCCCAATTCATTTACCTCCATTTTCATTTTCCATTTTACTTCATTTATAGGCTACCGTATGTGCCCTATATTTGATTTGCAACCAAGTACTTTTATCTTTTCAATTTTTTGATGCAAGTAGACTCCTCGAACTTCTTCTCTGTGTGGAGCCATCAAGGAGCATATAAGTAGGTATACTGTGTAACTGAGTTGTTGCAGGGCCATTGCAATGGCATTGTAAAATCCATATCACACATGTTTGCTGGTTAATGTTATGATGTGAGACGAAAAATCTCGAGTAGGATATAACACTAGGAAATGTACAATCACCTACCATTGCAACCAATTACGTACATCTGGACGGGCCCCATGGTAAGGGCCATCACTACCCAATTCGAGTCTCAGATCAAGCTGATGTTTGTGTTTAATCCATGCTATCCATCTATTTTTAAAGATCATCTTATGACATGAGACATAAAATGAGGCACGTACCAATTTGAAATGGACCACGTTACAAGAAATAGTGTTAAATGAGCGTCAGCCATTTAAAACATTCTGGGGCCCATAAAAGTTTTGAATCAAGATGAATTTTGTTTTTCCCCTTCATCTAGGCCCATATGACCTAATAAACAAATTAGATGCCAAATAAACAGTATAGTGGGCCTTATGAGGATTTTAACGATGGATATCCAATCACTATTGTTTTCATGTGGTGTGGTCCACCTGATATTTATATACCTCTCAGTTTTGAGTCCCACCTATGTTTATATCCACACCTTCCATCCATTTGGAGAGATCAATTTAGGACAATATCTATAGTTAAATCCAGAGCTCCAGTGGACCTAACACAGAAAACAATGGGGACAATGACACCCACCATTAAAAACTTCTAAAAGCCATGAAAGTTTTAGATCAAGTTGATATTTGTGTTTTACCTTATTTCATGTCTTTTTTAACTTTTGAACAGGTTAGATTTCAAATAAAAATTATGGTGGGCCTTAGGATAGTTTCAATGGTGGGAATCACTCTCTCCAGTGTTTTCTGTGGTGAGGTCCACTACATGTTTTTATCTGCCTCATTCTTTGGGTCACGCTCTAAAATAATATCTCAAAATGGATGGACGGTGTAGATACAACACATACATCATAGTGGGCCCCACAGAAATTGGTGACGTCACTTCAGTAGCCAACTCGCTACTCAACCTGTATCTAATCCGCGTCCGGCGTCCGGCGTCCAGCGTCCAGCAAGAACCTCTCCTCCCCTGTCTCTCTCGCCCTAATCCTCTCCCTTTCTCTCTCTCTCTCTCTCTAACTAATCGGCGTTCCCCTCTCCTCTCTCTCTCGCCCTAATCCTCTCTCTCTCTCTCTCTCTCTCTCTCTCTCTCTCTCCTCCCTGCCCACGCACGCCCTCGCTCTCTCTCTCTCTGAAGCTCGGTTGACAGGGATTTGTCGAACGTGAGGTCTTTCTCTCTCTCTCTCTCTCAATGCCGATTTAGTAATTTGGGGATTTAGTAATTTATGGATTTTTGATTTGATGAGGACCCTCATTTTGGGATTTGGGCATTTTAGGGCTTACAGATTTGAATGTGGACCCCGAATTGGGGTTTTTCTGATTTTACAAATTAGGGATTTGAGGATTTTTGGGATCTGAGGATCCAACCAGAATTAGGGATTTCTGATTTTACAAATTATGTGGTGTAGTCTTCTTGAGCATATGTGATTTGAATAGTGGTTGCAATTTCTTCAATCTTAGATCCATTTCGTGATGTTTCTTTTCAGATTTGCATATGTGATTTGAATAGTGGTTGGAATTTCTTTCATTTTTAGTTTGTTTTTACTTGAATTTTGTTGAGATGGTTAGCATTGGATTCTCAATTGAATAAACTTCCCTGGATTTGTTGATTTCATTGGGTTTTCACTTTTGATTCGTGGAGCCCACACCCGGACCTTTGCTTTGAATATGGAGTACTCCTTTCATCAATTTCTTACTGAATTTAATCCCTTAAATGTTTTACTGTGTTGTTTGTATTTGACCCTTAATTCTTGATATCATCTGGAGTGTTTTTATTACTAGAAAACTATAAGTATGGAATGATTGTTGTATTGAATAAAATTTTCTCACTTGTTAGATACATAGATTTTAATTGTTGGTGCATATTTTTGTACTACTCTACCCAACCAATGTTTTTACATTCTTGTTGGAATAATTCCTTGTTGTCTATCATTTATCTTTCAATGATTCATTCGCCAAATTTGGTGGATTACTCTTATTTTATGGTGCAGATATTGAACTGGATTAATTCTGCTGTTAACTATTAGTGCTAGTTTCAAGATAATTGGTAGAAAGTGCCCTTTGATTTTGAATTTTACATTGTTGTTTATAACTGTCATCATGAGGGCTTTTCAAGGACTCGGACAATGTTTGTATCTATTATCTTTATATGCCAAGTTGAATCTCCTGTCATCAGCAAGTAATCATGCAAGAACATTATGTCCTCAATGCATGATGAAATCAATTTCCATCAGCATACCTGAGACTCGAGGTTTGCTAACCCCTCATGTATCCTCCACTGGTCCACATGCACCTCTATTTGGGGCTCCACATGCCAACCTGGCAAATGTTATCTATGTATCACGTGTGAACCAGTGTAGATCATCTAGCCAGAAACTCAAGCTATTCAACTGTCAGGTCAGCTGCACAGGAATAGGCAGGTTTGGTGGCCTTGAAAACGACTGTCCAATGTTTTTGTTCATTTGTGGCTGGCCTGAGTGGTTTTCTGGACTGGCTTTCGGCTGGATAATCTACACCATTTTCCACCTGATACGTGGCCTGGATTTCATATGCACGTGCCCAGTTAGCATGCATAGCCACATGTGGAGGTGCCTGTGGGGCTAGAACCTCGAAGTAGAGAGCAAATATCTCTTTATCTATTGAAACTTAATGTTTTACTGCTATGAATTTGTTCCGCTTCATTTTATGGGTTTTGTATTTGGAATGTGCTGAGATAATGTTACTGGATTAATTATAATCTGGGTATTTTTCATTTTCTGTTGTTTTTATGGGTCTTTTGTTGTTTTTATGGGTACATATGGTCCATTTAAGCAACGCCACTGGATGATTGTTTCGGATTTCATACACATTTACCACATTTAGAAATGGTGACTTTGATACAAAAAAAGAAAAAAAAAAAAAAAGAAAGAAAGAAAAGAGAAGAAAAGAAAAGAAAGGTAACTAGTAAACTTCTTATTGTGTTCTAGGTTTTATCTTTCTCCAGCAGTTGTTTCATGAGAAACCCTTGTTTGGATTCTCATGTTGATGGCCAAAAAAATCGGATATGGATAATTTCTGATCTGGGTGTTTCATTTCGAAACTTTTCCATGGGGTACTCTTGAAAGTGTGCATGGGGGTGTAAGAGTGCTTGTGTTCTCACATTTCAAAAAAGAAAAGAAAAAAGGAACCATTAATCAGTTTAGCTTGTGTTTGGCTCAGCCTCTGAGAACATTAATATGTGATTTTGGATTTCTACTCTTACACCATTAGTAGAAAATCCAAAAACAGTTAAATGATATTCATGTGGATTTGAAAGAACTCTTTTGTTTTTTCCTAATACAACACAAAACATCCCCATTTTGTGATTTTTGGAAATCTACTAAGAGTAGAAATTCCAAAATCACAAATTAGTATAGCCACAAGTGCAGCTTTTCACTCAATTTTAAATGATGAAAATGTGTCCTACTATGTACTCTCTCTCTCTGATGTGTTGTCACCACGTGTGCAGGCTTTGTGGGGGGCTTTTCTGTTGCTAGTCAAGGACTAGCTCTTGGTGTTTGTCCCATGCTTGCTACAGGTTCATAAAATGCCTTTCTTACATGTTTTCTTCTACTTGCGGATGTGGTAATGTCTTCTGAATACGACCCTACTCAGTGTAAGTATGAAATTCCATAGAATTTAATGGTATCGGTGTTTGTTTACTTTTTAATTGTCATTTCTATAAAATATTGCACTTTCTTAGCAACTCACTGCAGTTCTGCACTACTTCTTTCTTCACAGGGCACTTGAACTTATATTAGGAGTAAAGAAAATTCAACAACTGCAAAGGAACCATTATTCAATGGGAAAACTGAATTGGACCAGCTCGACAAGGTAATCTCTAGTCCATCAAATTTTTTGTTCATCTCTAATCTTTGCCACATTGGCTCAATATGTTCATCAAATTTTTTTAACTGAATTGCAGACATAAATGTGTTGCCTTTAGTTTCATATGTTTATCTCATAAATTGGAAAAATTAGAAGAGAGATTCTTCTACGTGTAATGAACTTGAGGAAATGCACCAGCCAGTAGACAGACCAGGTAATGGAGGATTGATGTCTGGTAGGCAGCTGGTTATGAGTATTATGATATTACTACTGCTGTGTTATATATGAGATGGAATTAGCTGGCTCGTGGCTGTTATATATAAGGAGGATAAGCATTTGCTTGGCCTAATAAACTGTACATGTGGGGCCCACCTTTTTTCAGATTTGGAGCAGTTTGGAACACAGCAAAGGTAGAACCAGGATCTATTGTTGCTGTTTTCGGCCTTGGGACTGTTGGCCTTGCAGTAAGTTGCCTAAAGATTTCTTTTGTATTTTGTCCCTGACCTGAGAAGTAACACTGCCTGATTTTTGCACAAGAACATCCAATCAATCTGGTTCATCTAATGAAATTATGAAAAGCTGGGATCTCATACACATCTTCCATATTGGCATGTGTGGCTACATGTGGATGGGCACAGCTCCACACACGTGCAGGCTTAGTAATCATCTGTTTCAGGTTAACTTAATATGGTATTGATTTGTTTGGTCCTTGTATATGATATTTGCCTCTACAGCATGTGTAACTCTTAACTGCAGTAGTGTAATTTATGTCAGTAAGGAACTCTTCAAGGAGCCAGTACGTCTGGATTTGTTTGTAGCCAATCCATGCTATGAAACCCATATCAACTGAGAATAGTAATTTCACATCCCAAGCTTAAATTTGGATTGCGTCAGTAATATTTCTATAACTTTACTAGTTCTCATTTTGTTATATATGACCCAACCGAATCTAATTGAAAGTTCCTTGCCATCCAATCTTTGGCCATCTTTTTCTTAGACAATTGATATTTATATTCTTTTCTTATCCGTCTTTTGTAGGACATTGACAGGCAGGTTAAAAGCTTCGTTCTGTAAGGCTTTTCACACATCTTCCATCTATGGCAGAGCTTATGAAAGTAAAGTTTGTATCTCACAACTGTTGGCCCCCACTTGTAAGTTGTAATGTGTATCCCGACACTAAAACCCTATGCACTTGTAAGTTCTTTTTTTAAAGGTGCAGCTTGTCTGCTACATGTGCTCTTGCACGTGTTAGCGTGATGGACATGCTGCGTTTCCACAAGTTCACCATAGATGAGTCTCTGTCCTATTGCACTGCAAGATGCCATGTTTATTATGTCCCATTGTTGGAACTATTGGATTTGATATGTTGGATTTGCCAAATCATATTAGCAAGGTTCATGGATGCCTTCTTAAGGTTGACCTTTGGGATTGTATTTGCTAATTTCTTTATATATTTACCTTTCTAATTTTCAGGAACCTGTGCATTCTTAATGTGTATCCTGACCTTTGGGATTCCTTGCTTGTAACTATCTATCACTATGGATGATTCATCCTCCATTCATTAGCTGTCATTCTGAAATGTTTTTCATGCAATTTGTGTTATTCTGTTGGGAGATTTTAGCATTGAAACTTTGAGGATTTTCTACAGGGGAGCGGTTTACGGAGATAGTGGGCAGTCCATATTTTAGTATCTCAATTCACCTTATACTGTTTTTTTTTTCCTTCAGTTCCAAATCTCTTTTCTTCATGATCTCTAGTAGTAAATAACTATTGCATTCCTTCTTTCAGGTTAACAAACCAAATCTTCCACTTGCATCGCGATTTTCAGGCTTTTTGGAAACAACAGCTTGTCTGATACATGACTGCCATCCCAAAAAAGCTATAAACTTCTTAATGTGTATGTTGATATGACTCATTTGTACTGAACTTATAGCTTTAATGTGTATTTGGATGCAATATTGAGTTGAATTCCAATCTCTAACTTTGATACCAATTAATTTCTTTTTGCTATTTTGTTTTGTAGGCATTAGGAAGGGATGAATGGGAGTTAGATGGTTGGATTATTTTTATTTATTTATTTGTCTTGTTTTGTAGGCTTTAAGAAGGGATGAATGAGAGTTTTGATGGCCCACTCTGCAAGGTACTCTACATGTATGCTTGTAGCATATGTGCAACGTAGCAAAGACATTCTTGCATGCTTTTTCAATGTTATTTTTTTGAAATCTTCTTGACTTGGCATATGATTGGATCATCTGAATATTAGCAAATCCATCTTGAAACTAAGTTGCCACTCTCACTAGAGAATTTTACGTTTTTTGCTCTTAGAAACTTAGAAAAAAAAATCCAAAAGATAACAAAAGTGAGTCTATACAAAGACTAGTGCAGCCACAATGAAGTATGAAATTTTTATTTCAATGTGTTATGGTAGAAAGGGTTGGGGCTTAACTTGAACCAGGGAATTAGAATCTGGAAGCAAGCAACAAGTTGTATTGATTTTCATAACACTTACTAATCTTAAAAGGCACATGCTAGCATTTATTTCACATATGGCATCTCTCATTGCTGATTTCTATTGGCATTATCTGATCTGAGCCCAACACCGACGCATGCTAATTACAGTTTACTTTTTGATTTTAGGTGCTTCTTTTCACTGGATGATATTCCTGGCAAGCACTCTGTGGATATAGGGTAAACATTTCTCAACTCATTTGATTGCACCAGTAATTTAGCAGTCGTTCATTTTTCCCATATCCAATTGGATATCCTTCTTTCTAGGACTCTTCCATAAAGAAGGCTTACTGAATCTAGTTCCTTGTTATGTTCATTTCAGTTTACTGCAGGATCCAGAAATTCAGAACATTCTATCTGACCCCATCTTGTGTGCAATATCAAACTGCAGGTTTTTGCCCACAGAAGATAACCTGAGGAGAAGGGAAATGGACAGAGAAGTGCAAGCTATCAGTAGCTTTTGACCACTTTTCTAGTCGTGTAGCAAAAGCTAACGATTTAGCGGCGTCCAGCACAACTGTCAGTAAAGGTCCTGGCCGTCGGTAAAGCCTTTACCGGCTGTTAGCTAACCGCAGGCAAAGTATTTGCCGGCGGTTTTGACCGTCAGTAAAAGCCAGTTTTCTTGTAGTGACCTGTCTTGGCTTTGATACACATACTCATGGGCAGTATAGGTGCGTGCTTGATGACTTGGATGGTTAGTCATATTTACTTGTGTCTGTGCTTGTTGCTTGATTCAATTTGTTTTGTTTTCCAAGTTCGTGAACTTTATTTTCTGAATAGAAGTTATAAGTTGTTGAGTATCTTAAGTTTTATGATTTTACTTGTATATTCTTGTATTGATTGCTCAAGCATGACGATAAGTTGTTGAGAAATTTGTTTAGAAATTTTTTATAGTATATATGTTTGGGTTTAGATGGATGTGAATGTGAATATGATGAAATATATTATATAACAGGTGTATATCAGGAAGAATATGATGAATTATAATCTAACAGGTTCAGGAAATTTGAGATGGAATATTTTTTTTTATTAAAAGAGACTTTTATCTCCAAAATATTTCGTAGGTAAAAGTGTTTTTAGCGACGCATATTTTCATTGCTAGAAGTGATATCCAGGTTTTTAGCTACGAACATTTTCGTAGCTAAAAGTAATGTATTACATTTCCAAAGCCATTACGATCTAAGTTTTTTAGCTACGAAAATGTTCGTAGCTAAAAGTAATCCATTCAAGTTTTTTAGCTACGAATAATCCATTCCACTTTTTCGAAATTTGTAGCCTTTGGTGAAAGGCTACAAAAATAATCGCCGCTAAAAGTACCCAGGAGTTTTAGCTACGAAAATGTTCGTAGCTACAAGTAAATTATAAGTTTGCAGCCTTTAGCGACGAAAATAATCGTTGCTAAAAGTCTCATCCACGAGTTTTAGTCCGGAAAAATGTAAGAGTGTATGGAGTCTTTGGCGACGAAAATTTACGTCGCCAAAAGTAGTATCCCTGATTTTTAGCTACGACACTTTTCGTAGCTAAAAGCATTCCTGTAATATGTGATGAAAATAATCGTCGCTACAAGTCTCATGCAGGAATTTTAGCTACGAAAATGTTCGTAGCTAAAAGTAATTTAAACCGGTGTTGTATGCAGTCTTTGGCGACGAAAATTTTCGTCGCCAAAAGCAGTATCCCTGATTTTTAGCTACGAAACTTTTCGTAGCTAAAAGTCTCATCCAGTGTTTTTAGCTGCAAAAAGTTTCGTAGCTAAAAGTAATCCATTCGAAATTTTGACAAAATTGTGTATACCCTTTAACGACGAAAATTTTCGTCGCTAAAAGTGAAAATCACAATTTATTCCCGCGAAAATTTTCGTCGCTAAAAGTATCGTCGCTAAAAGTGACTTTTGGCGACGAAAATTTATTTCGTCGCTAAAAACCCTCTTTCTTGTAGTGATGGGACAATGAAAGTACAAGAGGAGTGAAGGAAAGATAGTACCTGGACGAAAGAATCAAGAGGCTTTCCAAAGATATCTATGCAAGAGCGGGTCGGCATAAGAGAGAAATCAACAGAAGTAAAATAAAAATAACAAAAATAAAATCCTACCTACACCACTTTCGCAGGTGCTCTTGATTGCATTTAGCGTATGCAACAAGCCTTTAAACTCCTAGGTTGCCCCTAGTGGACGAGTTGTAGTCTCGGAAAGGTTTGCAGCAATGTTACCCACAAACATTGAACTAACTAACTAGGAAAATGAAATGGAATGAAAAGTTGGATTGGCTCCCAGGAACGCTAAGTTTACCGTCTATCCTAAAACAACATAAAGGAAACTACCCTAGTCCTAAGAAAGTAAAGAAAAACTACTGAGTCAAGCCGCAAGGTTCCTCTTCCGGCCAATATCTTGATAAGTTTCTCAGTAAATTCCTCAACAGGATCATCTAAAAGCCCTTTTTGCAATAGGCTTGGACGCCTTGGAGCATGACCTTCCAGAGAAACTTATGTACCTTATAAGAAATTTTCTGTGAAGTGCTTGAGGTATCCATAGTATATACGATTCACCTGTTACAGAAGAAGTTTAATTGTTAGTATCCCATGGTGAATCAGAAACTACAGGTAGATAAAGTTTAGAAAACTTCACAAGAAGTAATGTAGTCTCAAAACATTCCGAAGTGTCAGAGTTCAGTTCAATTTTCAGTTCATCCTCCTTTAATGGTAAACATTCAGGATCTGTGGAAGAAGGGGCTTCAGAGTAAGGGTTCGCTTGGTCCATGACAACCACCGAGATAATGTCATGCAAGGAGTCCATCTTTTCTTGTATCATGAGGTCGTTGGAATCCACAAGGTGTGCCAAGCATGAGTTCAAAGATGTGGAAAAGTCAGCTGGGAGTGACTCGTCTCCTGCATCGAAATCTGTGATGATGAGCACAAGGATTCCATCATCTTTTGAAGTGGATGGACGCATGCTCTCTTGCTCCAGCCCTACACAGACAGATAGAGAGTTAGTAGACGAAGTATTGATGTGCGGACTCTGTTCATTGATACTATTCAGAAGAGACAGTGAATCGTCAAAATTCAATAGTTCAGATGGTAGCCTCAACTGGGTGGTTTTAAATTCCAGAGTCGTATCGAGTGACTCGTCCATCACCCAAATCATATCATCATGTAATTCAGGGGAGTGGTCCAAACATGTCTCAAAAGAGATAGAAGGGTTGGTTGTAATGAGCTCATCCACTTTTAAATCAGATATGTCAGGAGAGTGGAGTAGCTCATTATGACCACTCACTTCGTGCACTTCTTGATCATTGACCTGGACCAAACTTGAGATTAATTCCAGGGGAACTAGGGCTGCACATTCATGATCGTCATCCCAATACTCATCATATTCTAGTTCAGTGCAGTGCACATTTGGGATGGGATCACTTTCCTCGCATTTTATTCCCAGATTGGGTTGGGGTTCACATAAACCAACCTCTCCCTCATCATTGAAATATAGTATATCCTGTGAGTGAAGTATATCATCATCATTATATTTGAAAGACGCCTATGTATCTCCACCATTCTTTGAATAGTCATTGAGATAGACTCATCAGGGAATTGAACCGTATGCTCATTAATGGAATCCAACTCCTCATTCCAAATTTCAGATTTCTTCAAAAGCGAGTGAGGATCACTTTTCTCGCATTGTATTTCTGGATTGGATTATAGTTGGGATGAGCGAGCTTCCTCTATTCTATCGAGGCGCGAATTGAGTGCTTCCATTGCTTTTCTAATTTCAGAAAGACACTTCATGTTTTGCTGAAATGAATTCTCTTGGATTGTTTCTGGTTGGTTCTCAAAGGTAGGGTATTCAAGAGAATAATCATTACAATATGTTGTTGGTTCATCTTGTTATTATGTTATAAATATCTTACCCATCCAACTTATTATTATGTTATAAATCACCTAGTGGGCCCACTATGTTATATATGTAAGATCAACTCTGTCCACCAGTTGTATACCTCTTTTCTATGACCTGCGGCTAAAAATTATTTAGGCCCACAACTCAGGTGGTCCACACCACGGGAATAATGGAAATGGGACCCAACAATAAGTTACTATTTGTGTGGTCAGCCTGAGATGTATCTTGCATCAAATCTATTCATCAGATGGGACTCACTTGGATCAAGATACTATTCCAAGATCAGCTTGATCCAAAACTCAGGTGGGCCACAACACTTGAATTTAGATGCTTTAGGCATAATTAACATTGTTCTATTCGGGTGATCTTTTGTATGTACACATGATGGACGGAATGGATTCAAATAAACAGAATGGTATATGTCAAAAGAGTCTGGGTGTGTTATGCACAGTGTAAAACAGGTGTTGTAAACGATTTGGGTCCCTCATCTATGGATTTAGCTCCTCTTTTTTCTCCAACAAATAATTCTCACCCAACACGTTTCTACAATACAGTTATTCTACAATGCGGTGTGGGGGTCCAGCGTAATGTAGGACCAACATCTAACCATTCCATAAGGTGCACCCCTTCAACTTCACCCTATACGTGTGTGGGGTCTTGATGGTTGATTATATGTGGGCAGGACTTTAGTTCATCCATTGAATAGAGATAGATTGAAGGCCACCTGACAAGATTAGAAGGTTAGACGGTCCTCGCACTTTTAACTGGTAAGTCGGCTTTTTGGTTTGTATAAATGGGGATCATGGTTCATGGATCTAAACGATTTGTCAGTTTGGACCCACATTGGATGAACCACTCCCAAAAATGTGGTCTTTTTCTTAGTTTGTATGTGTGTTGTCGCTGTATTTTTCTTGGTTTAACTGTTTTTTTTTTTTCAAGATACAACCCTTCTGCAATGGAGATCTTCCTGGCATGATTCGGTCCCTCCAATTTGAAGTCCTTACATGTATCATTGAATCATCTGCTCACCTATGGCTCAAAAGCTAAGCATACATGAATGTACTGTTTCCAGTACCATACAAATTGTGGCTAATCAACAGAATAACACGAATAAACAAAAAGTCCATGCCATACAAATTAGGTACTGTTGTGAGCGAGGTGTAGCTTAGAAATCAAACAGATCATAAGATACTAACATTTTGATTTGGCCTGTCAAATTCAGCTACTTGCCAATTTCTTTCTAATCCTCCATTTCATGGTAACATGAGGAAATATTACTATTATTTGATAAGTGCAATTTTCAGGTTATATTCCTTCATACTGGCACCGTATTTTAAGTATTTAATGATGAGTTTCCTTTTCAAAAAAAATAAATAAATAAATAAATAAATAAAATTTAGATAATCGTAATTTTTATAATAAAATTTTAATTATAGAGTATAAATTTATTTTTTAATAAATTTCACTAAAAATTCTAAAATTATTTATTTTTAAAAATTTGGAAGTGTTTCTAGCTATCATTGGATGTAAAAAACTCATTGCATTATGAGTGGACGAGCATGATTTTTGGGGTGGGTCACATTCGCCATAGTACAGTAACTCAGGATTTTGACCTGGCTCTATGCCCAGCAGCGAAATAGTAGACCTAGTCTTTACCTGACTTGACTCGATTTTTGTAGAAAGTTAAGGTCTATGTATATAATGATTTGGGCCTTGGGCCTTGCTGTGCGGTGTGCATCATTACTCTAATTGAACTTCAGCACATTTTAATTTTCATCTTATTCATTCCAGTATCCATTCGATCTATTTGGTTTTCTTTTAAAATGGATGATTTATTGGGAATGTTGGGTAGCGCGGAAGGTGAGCCCTCAAGATCTGACGGTCTACACGATGTTTGGAACCTTTACAAAGCAGAAGAACGGTGCTCCAACGGCCCGCCTATCTACTACTGGAGCAGATGGAACTATTCACACCTCTGATCCTACGGTATATAGTGGTCCCAGATTGTGATCTATGGATCAGATCGTCCCAAGGACAAGCTAAGATGGACAGACTCTCGTGCACAATGTTTCTCTCTCCGTATACTCTCAGTATTTTTGTATATCTCTCTTTATGCGAGAGAGAGCGCATGCCTTTTTATAGGAAAGGAGGGGAGTTTGGATGAGACCATATCATCCGGTCTTATCCCTATCTCCTATCATAAATCAAATTCAATTTTGAATTTGAAATATAACAAAAAAGGAGAAAGGCCGGAAGATGCCTAAATATGTGGGACCCACCCACTAGTGATTGCTCACCAGTGGGCCCCACCGGCCTACGTCCAACATCTCCCACTCAATCACATTGTGGGATAGGCACATAAATTTGTCCATTTAACTCGCCTAATAACAATCAAAGATCAAACATCACGATCAAAAGGATCAGAGGCGTGGGACCAGCTGGATCACCATAATTTTCCCACAGGTGCTTAAGTACTAAGTGACCACCTGACTAGTACTCAATAACCCAAGCTTTGCAATGCCTGTCCTAGTCCGCATGATCACACTGGATGGAGTTAACTCCCGACCTGGAGTACTCGGCCAACATACGCACTTATCCAACTTATCGAGTTATTATAAAAACTTGATTTTTCACAAACTTCGAATAAAACCAATTCAAAGCAATACTTATATATATATATATATATATATATATATATATATATATATATATATATATATATATATATATATATATATATATATATATATATATATGCTTTTTAAGAAAAATACTGTTTGCAAAAGTCTAATAAAAACAACTCGATACTGCCGGCGGATAAGTCTTCAAGTGCGTATTTATAGTTCTAGAAACTTGGTGTAGCTGTCACGGGATCTTCCCCACGCAGATGTGTAATTTGGAATTAATCAAGCTGCTTTCCTAGCGTAACTGAGTCTGGCCAATCAAGGACCTTTCGTCATAGTACACTAAAGTAGCAACACTCAATCTCATCCTCATATACACAAGAGGAGGGTAGCTAAGGATACAAAGAGTCACTTACGGGACTGGCTACTCGCACGTTGCAATGATTAGATCGAATCAAAACAATCTGTAGGTAATAGGTCCCAGCACGTGGCTACAATCCACGTCGTAAAGTAGACAATACTAGGTGAATGTCGGGTCTACAATACGCAGGTCATTCTACATAAGGTACGACTCATCTCATAACCTCATAACCTGGCTTTAATTTCAGGCCATAACATTGATCGCATGTAACGGAATGGTGCGATTATGTTATTCGACTTTATCAGTCTCATCTTCAATCTTTATAAGATTGTAGGCGGATACGACTCACTCATATCCTCATCCTTTATTATTCACAATAAAGGGAAGTTCATACCTCAATGTATAAACATAGCCCTAAATGTACCTCTCTTGTACATTCAAGGTTGGTCAACCCGTGCGAGTGGGTGACCGGCCTGCCGACAAAAAATAGAAATCCTACATGATTTTAAGGTAAATGCTGATGATCTTCATACCTAGTTATATTAGTGTTCAATACTGAATAAAAAGGAATATATTATTCATTAATGAAAGATCAAAGGTACTACAAAACAAGTACATCAGTCAAGCTTTCTTCAATCCCATCTGCCTGACGTGAACCTGAAATAGATCTCTAGCTATAGGTTTCGTCATGGGATCAGCCATCATCTCCTTAGTAGGAATGTAGCTAAGGGCGACCTTCTTATCTCTCACTTGATCACGGACGTAGTGACACTTGATCTCAATGTGCTTAGATTTCTGGTGGTGTTTAGGGTCCTTTGCCAAGTCAATGGCAGAAGTATTGTCTATCTTCAGCGATATAGGCGGACAAACACTAGGTACAACACCTAGACTCAATAGAAATCTGCGAACCCATACACACTCCTGAACTGCAGCACAACATGCAATGTACTTGGCCTCCATAGATGAAAGAGCTGTGGATGTCTGTTTCTTACTCGACCATGAGATAGCTTCTCCTCCGAGTAAGAATACATATCCTGAAGTAGACTTTCCCTCGTCGGCGTCATTACCCCAAGCAGCATCTGAATATCCTTTAAGCTCGAGGCTTATTCCTTCATAACACAACAGTAGGTCTTTTGTTCCTCTGAGATAGCGGAATATACGTTTGACGGCTTGCCAATGAGACTGTCCCGGGTTACTCTGATAACGGCTGACTATGCCAACTGCATAGCTAATATCCGGTCTGGTGCAAAGCATATCATACATTAAGCTTCCTACTGCACTTGCATAAGGTACTGAGGACATAGCCAATTTCTCGGCTTCAGTCTGGGGACACGATTTCTTGTCTAGCTTGGTAGCTTTATCTATAGGAGTTTCAACAGCTTTTGAATTTTTCATCCTGAACCCCTCTAAGATTTTTTGTATATAGGTTGCTTGAGACAAGCCTAAAAATTTCTTAGGGCGATCCCTGATGATTTTTACCCCAAGAATAAAGTTGGCTTCACCGAGGTCTTTCATCTCAAAGTTCGAGAATAATCAATCTTTAGTCAATATTAACAATTGCATGTCATTACCAGCTAACAGAATATCGTCTACATATAGAGATAGTATCAGAAAAGATCTTCCAGACCGTTTTATGTATACACAATGATCTTCTTCACTCATCGTGAATCCAAAAGTGGTGATGGCCAAGTGGAACCTCATGTACCACTGTCTTGAATATTGCTTCAACCCATAGATAGATTTTAACAACTTGCAGACTTTCTTTGGATGCTTTTTGTCCACATAACCCATGGGTTGTTGCATGTATATCTCTTCATCCAAGTCACCATTTAAGAATGCGGTCTTTACATCCATCTGATATAACTTTAAGTTTAAACTTGCGACAATGGACAAGATCATGCGGATTGAGGAGAACTTTGCAACAGGTGAAAAGGTCTCCTCGTATTCAATGCCTTCTTGCTGTGTAAAACCTTTAGCAACTAATCGTGCTTTATACTTGTCCACTGTACCATCTGCCTTTCTTTTGATCTTAAGTACCCATTTATTACCTATTGCTTTGCAATTGGAAGGCAGATCAACAAGTTCCCAGACTTTATTCTTCTCCATGGAGGCGATCTCTTCGTCCATAGCATTTACCCAATCGGCCGAGTTAGAAGATAATAATGCATCCTGATATGAATCAGGTTCATCATCATCAACTGCAACGCAAGAGGTTGCCCCTCAATATCGAAGTATCTTCGGGGAATCAATCCTCTTTCGCTTTGACGTAACTCAGGAGCCTGCTGAGATGTCCTCCCACTGTCCTGGTGAACTATAGGAGCATCTTCATCTTGAAGAGCAGAATTCCCACTCTCCTGAGATACATCGGGTATTTCAAAAAGTTCTATTGGAACCTTTTGCTTCATTTGGCTTGGGTATCTATCTTCAACGAAGGTCACGTCTCTGGATTCTATCTCAATCCATCGTCCATGGTCCTCATAAACTAGAACGTATCCCTTTGAATGCATAGGGTACCTAATGAACACGCATTCAATGGTTTTACTATCAAGTTTACCTCTATGTTGAGTAGGTAGCAAAACATATGCCAATGATCCCCAAGGGCGTAGGTGGGCTAAAGAAGGAGCCTCCTAGACCACATCTCATATGGAGTCTTAGGAATGGATTTGGATGGGACTCTATTAAGAACGTAGACGGCTGTTAACAGTGCGTCTCCCCAGAATATGGTAGAGAGATTGGCTTGTGCCATCATCGATCTAACCATGTCCAATAGTGTCCTATTCCTTCTCTCTGCAACACCGTTTTGTTGTGGAGTGTAGGCCATTGTGTACTGCCGAACAATTCCAACGTTTTCACAATATGATTTAAACATTTCAGATGTATACTCGCCACCTCTATCAGATCGAAGGATTTTAATCTTTTTCTCAAGCTGATTTTCCACCTCAGCTTTATATTTAAGAAAACAATCAAAAGTCTCAGATTTGTGTGAGATGAGATACACATATCCATAGTGCGAGTAATCATCAATGAAAGTGACAAAGTATTGACATCCGTTTCTAGCATGTACATTAAATGGTCCACAAATATCTGAATGAATTATCTCTAGTGTGCCCTTAGACCTAGCCGCTTTGGAAAATGGTTTCTTCGATGTCTTCCCGGACACACAATGTTCACAAAATGGCAAATCAACTTTAGATAAGGAGTCTAACAGACCAGAACGTACTAGTCTTGTCATACGATCCTTTCCAATGTGACCTAACCTCGCGTGCCATTTTTGAGATTCAGATACTTCATTTTTATTTGACATAGCAGATAAAGCAATATGGGCATTATCACAATCTACGTCTAGAATAAATAAATCTGAAATTAAATTTCCCCATGCAAAGATGAGGTTATTCAGTCTCAAAGAAACTCTAGTCCCAGAAAATCGAATATCAAAACCATCAAATAATAACCTAGAAACAGAAATTAAATTCCGACGCATCCCCGGTGCAAAAAGAGTATCACGAAGGATTATTATTTGCCCTATGCGCGTACGGAGATGGAGAACGCCAATCCCTAGTACGTCTTCAACAGCGTTATTGCCTATGTACAGCTTGTAACTTCCTTTGGCTACAGGCTGGAATTTCTCGAGTCCTCGACGACTCTGTGTCATGTGCTTTGTTGCGCCTGAATCCAAAATCTACTCGTTAGATATAGTATCAACGGAAAGGATTTCAGAACAAACGCCTACATACAAAGTATCTTGTGACTGAGAAATTACCATCTTTTTGTGGGCACACTGCCATGCATAATGGCCGGAATTTTCACAGACAAGGCAGATTACATTTGTCTTTTTCTGCTTCTTCTTTCCATTCCCCTTCTTGAGATTTGGAGGAGGTGTTGTGGTCTTCTGTTCTTGATTATTCTTCTTCGCCTTCTTGCGAGCTTTGAACCGTTTATTATTAGCTTTTCGCTTATGGGTCTCTGCTACAAAGGCCTTGGCCGAACCTGGTTGAATTGTATTCATTTCAACCTCATGTACCAAGTAGCCACAAAAGTCTCTGAACGTTGTGATAGAATCAGTATGGTTCAGAATTCTTTTGATTTGGGTCCAAGATTCAGGCAATGAACGGTGCATGGCTATAATCTTCTGATTTTCAGTCAATTTGCACCCAACATTCCTAAGGGCACCTATTATTTGCTCCATCTTACGAATATGATCTTTGATGGGACAGCCAACAGGCATCCTGTACTCCTGGAATTCCAATTCCATTGCCCTAACTCTCGCATCTGACTTCTGCGCATATGCATCTGTCAGTGCTTCCCAGATTTCCTTAGCGGTTTCATGCACTTCATACGTAGGTATGAGTTCTTTGTGCATAGTGCTAAGAAGGACATTACGGGCTGAACGATTTTGTTTTCGCCACTTATTATAGCGAGTCATCGCAACCCTATGTTCTTGTAAATTTCCGTTTTCAGCCAGGATGGGTTCCTCTTGAACTACATCGAGTGTGTGAGATATGTCGTCCTCGTCTAGAAGGCATCGCACTGCGCGGGACCAGTCTTCGTAGTTGTTGCTGTCGAAATGTTGTCCTTTTAGCTGTTCAGCGATTAACGCTTTGGTGGCCATCTCTACATTGCATGAGTATCACTACTTAGCTATGATCTAAGGTATTTACACTAATCATCAGCATTTCTACATGTTCTACAAATTTTCAAAGTATAAAAGTAGTAAACGCATCTTAATGAGATCTAAAAGTCCACATACCCGAATGGGCGGTGTAGAACAATCAAGTTCTCCTTTTAAGATAAGATTTAATGCTTTTATAAGAATAAATTTATATAACGTGCAACCTACCATTACTTAGTTGCATGCATCATTTGGTGGAGGAGAATAAACTCCCACTTAGGTTATGCACAACCTGTTTTTGTGTATAAGAAGTATCTAAGCACTAAGTTTTACAATTTCTAATGAAAAATAAATAAATAAATAAGGGGCTTAGATCTAAACACATCAAGCCAAATATTTTCTCATATATAAACATCATCATCAGAAAGAAAAATGAAGTGCTAAGATACAGGAGAGAGAGTACAATCTTCACCTGTGATCATGACTATTAGTGATGGATCTGATCATTACCGATAATGATCATTGTTGATGATGGATCCTTTTATCAACATTGATCATCATAGTTGATGATCATTTCGTTCACTAATGAGCTCTAGATCAATAGTGAAGAAGAAAATTTTATAAAAGAAACAACATTCATATGCATGTATAATTGATCAAATCTAAAAATCAAGTATATAGTAGCAGCATGAAATAATGAGAGAAAAAAAAATCGATTTAAAGTTCAGGTGGGCCACACCATTCTAGCTTATATGGGTCAGGACCATCTTTAAAAAAAATGGTGGTACTACTGATTCAAAACTGTTGGGCGTTTAAGGCTAGAGCCAACACGGACCCGTAGCCCAGGTTAATGCAGTACCTTCCACACTAGGAACCAAGTAGCCTAGGCTTTCGCCCAAGTTACATGACTCAACATCTCATTATAGAACAGCTGAGCCAGCAACACTGACAGGACTATATTCTACGGACCCAAGTCAGCCGCCCTCATCACCACAATGGTAGATGTTCATGGTACAGTGTGGCCCATTTTATAATTATTTTTGCCTGTTTTATCTTATATCCAAGCTCGCCTGTTGGATAGACGGTTTGGATACTACTGATACCATGTGATTAGACCTACATATGTTGCTGACGTTAATATAGCTGGTGTGATTGAACAGCAGCCAATCCGTTTCTTCTTCATACGGCAGCTATATTTATGGCAGTGTATTTGAATACAACAACTAAATGGCTAGTTTTATTCACATCAGCCAATCCGCAGTAGCTATGCTATTGTATCCTGTCGGTCTGATCATGGTCTATGCAATAATATATATGTTTCTTTTAAAGACTCAAAAAAGGACACGTTAATGTGCTATGATCATGGTCCATAGGGCCCACATTCACAAGCACTTGTCAATGTGAATGCCCTTCCATGCACCTATCAACGTGAATGGGCCATTTTATTCGGTGGGCCACCAACATGATGTTGTGGGTCTAATTGGATGGTCGGATTGGATACAGTACATATCATGGTACATATCAAGTAACCCATGTGAATACAACTTCTATTTCTGTCAACGTAAATAAAACACATAACGTGTCTTAGTTGTGTACGTCACTGATGTACACTAGCCAATCTGATTCCCAAGTGTGCAATCATTTATGGCATGTGGTACACCAGCCAATCACATGTGTTATACGTGCACATGAGCCAACACACGTACATGTACATCAGCCATCACATGTGACACGTCAGCCAACACACGTGACACGTGACACGTATATGTACAGAAGCCAACACACATGCATGTACATAAACCAATCATTCATGTATAGTGAGATACGTTACCAGCTATACTTTTAGTGGTATAGTTCAATACAACAACGAGTATTGCTGTATTTTTTTATTTTTTATTTTTATTTTGTGAGATGCACACGCATGTGGTATGATGCATATCTGTGATGTACACGCATGTGGTAAGACTGTGATGTACACGCATGTGGTATGATGTATAATGTGTATGGAGACTTAATCGGGCTTACAGGCATATGACAGACGTGTATACATGTATGCCGATCATATTTAAAGCTAGGATACATGCATATACTACATGTATCCTCATGCGTGTATCCAAAATCTAATCCACCATACACATACTGATCCAATACCATTTGAAAGTCATAGGTTTCAATCCAAAAAAAAAAGGTTAGGTCACTTACCTTTTTAGATGAATATAATCGAAGATCCGCCGTTAAATATGCTCTGATACCACTGTTGGGTAGCGCGGAAGGTGAGCCCTCAAGATCTGACGGTCTACACGATGTTTAGAACCTTTACAAAGCAGAAGAACGGTGCTCCAACGGCCCGCCTATCTACTACTGGAGCAGATGGAACTATTCACACCTCTGATCCTACGGTATATAGTGGTCCCGGATTGCGATCTATGGATCAGATCGTTCCAAGGACAAGCTAAGATGGACAGACTCTCGTGCACAATGTTTCTCTCTCCGTATACTCTCAGTATTTTTGTATATCTCTCTTTATGCGAAAGAGAGCGCAAGCCTTTTTATAGGAAATGAGGGGAGTTTGGATGAGACCATATCATCCGGTCTTATCCCTATCTCCTATCATAAATCAAATTCAATTTTGAATTTGAAATATAACAGAAAAGGAGAAAGGCCGGAAGATGCCTAAATATGTGGGACCCACCCACTAGTGATTGCTCACCAGTGGGCCCCACCGGCCTACGTCCAACAGGGAAGTGGTAAAAAAAAAAAAAAAAACTCACATCTTAACATATGGTAACTTGCTGCATCTCATTGTTACTGTGTATTTTTTTGCATTCATTGTAAGAAGTTATCATCTACCTCTGTTCTGTAGCATAGTTCCTGGGTAGAACAAAGTGAACTTTGTTTATTGAAGATCAGTCAGGGTATGACTACCCTGACTAGTTTATTATCCTTTAGTTATTTCATTTTATGAAATATTAATATATGTAACAACTAATTCTCTAGAATTGTTATGATTTCCTGCAATCCAGTTACCCTATAAAGTTTGCTTTCACCCGAATATCCCCACTCTGTTCCTCTTCATTGTTTTTCTCTCAGATTTTGCATTACAGGTATTTGGCATTAAAAACTTCGTGAAAATATTTTTACCACTTGAAGATGCTCATCTGCACCCATGGATAGAAAACATATTGGAAATCCTAAAGACCATAATTTCTTTTGGAGAGATTTCAAAGGATAAAAAATCAAGGTATTGTAGGTCTACTATCACGAAGAACATTTTCATCTCTTGGAGATTGCCATCCTTGCCTTCATTTTATAATTTGCATATGAATTATCTCTTGTTTTAAGTAGCTGGCAGTAGAATTATACCATAGGGCTTTCCTCAGCAAAGAAAAGGCTTCTGGATGCGAACTATGCTTGTGGCTTCTTATTCAACATAACTGGATCCCATCCACTTGACTTTAAAGAGGTAAGTATTTGTTCTAATTTATTTTTTAGATCAATCACTTCATAAAGTTTCTCTATGCTGCATTTCACTGAATCTTGTGTCTTTTCTAGCCTGTATGAATGTGGATGAAGTTTCTTATTCTGGCTAATGTCTTTCTTGATTCCACAAGACAAACATAACCTAATGGAAGTTGTTCAAATGTGTCACCGACTAAAGGCACGCCAAATTTCTATGCAATGTGATGTGAGCTCATCCTCCACTTATCCAGACAATATTCTCACATATTTGCTCCTTGCACTTGCACATCATTCTTCATGTCCTAATGTTGATAAATGGAAGGAGGTTCAATCATTTGAATCAATTTATTGGTGTCCTTACTCTTCTTTGTTGCATTTGTTGCTCTGTACAATTTCCTTATCTTTTAATTGCTCTAAATGAGGATTCTACATGGGATGGTGTCTTGATTGAATACAAGCCAATATCCAGTTTATGTTTAAATCTCAGTGTTTATATTTCTCTGTTCTGTGTATGCAACTTGGGAAATTTCTGCAGACATAGGTGTTGGGTGTCCCATACTGATAGAAGTGTCTGAGCCCAATTTTCAATGACCATTATATATGCAAAAATACAAGTGTCGCAAATAATTTCATTTCAGTATTTTAAAAAACGTTGCTTTTGAGAACAATAAATGGATTCTAGTGTTGAGTGAGCATCTGTGTTGGAATGCACGCTTTCCGCATCTGTAATGCTTCTTATCTCTTTTAGAAAAGCTTTCTACCTATGAAAAATAAATGAACTTAAAATTGGAAGAGATATGATCAATGGTCTGAATCATGGACCACTTTCCCTCCTTTACATTAGTAGTGCGACGGACCTGATGATTATAAGTCCTCAGGTTTTATTTAGTGTTATTATACCGCTAATCTCGCATTCGTGTGTAGCCTAACCCAATACATGCCTCCAAATGTGTAGATGTGTGGAACATCTGAGCCATTCATCTGTTGGGACCCGTCATGTGGATGACTTGCCACCAGAATCAAGTCAGTCTACTTATTAGTTAGGAGACCGGATTGCATGTGCCCCGGGCACAAAGTTATAGGTGTGCCCAGTGCTGTGTGGGGTCAACAGAGTTACTTGTGACAAATCCACTCCGCCCATCTAAACTGTATTCATATGGTTATTACCGCTCAGATAAACTGCAGGAACAAATATCATCATGATACAAAGTTTCTGTTACGCCAGGCGTTCAAACCTTTCTGTTTCAAGTGGTATGGCCCACCTGGGTTTTTGGATATGCCTGATTTTTAGACCCTATCCTACTGTGGTCTTTAAAAACAGGATGGAGTGAATTTGTCACGGACATCTCTGTGGGCCCCACATAGCCTGACTGGCACAGCTTGACTCGGCTCGGCCACTAGCTGACCCCAGCTCGATCTTGGCTTGGTCATTGAGCTTGACTGGCTGGCTTGGCTCGGTTCTGTCAGCAGCTCGGGCCAGTTGGAGCCGAGTTCGAGCCAACATCGAGCCTATGCGACATTATCACAAACACATGAAGTGCACTTTCAATTTCTTAATGTATGTAAAACAGCAACAGCTGTTTACAGATATTTCATCAAACACCTTGTAGGCAACATCAAAATGAAGAAAAAAACGGTATTTGTTTTATATACATACCTTCCTTACTGCCAGCCAACACTTCGTTGAGTCATTTCATCAAAAACTTGGTGAGCGACATCAATATCAAAGTAACCGAGTCACCGAACTGGTTCGATCCGAGTTGAGTCGAGCTCGGGTAAGCTCGAAAAATCAGCTCGACTCGACTCGAACTCAGTTCCTAACCGAGTCGAGTCGAGTGAACTAACCGAGCTAACTCGGTTCGGGTACAACGGTAATAGTCCATACTGTGGGAAACAAAACGACAGCTTTCAAAACGAGGGTAAATCCGTCCGCAAAAAATGGCCTTTTCCGGACGAGGCCCGATCCTCTACAACCGCTCGTATATAGAACTCTTTCTACAACCATTCACTTTCTGAAATCGGATTGCGTACTGAGTTACTCAGTATGCTCTTATCATACTGAGTAAACTCTATTGGGCCCACTTTGAATGTATGTGATTTATCCACACCATCCATCCGTTTTTCTAACTCATTTTAGGGGTTGATCCCAAAATTTAAGCTTATCCAAAGCTCAAGTGGACCATACAACAGAAACAGTGGAGATAATGATATCCACCATTGAAACCTTGCTAAGCCTCATGGTGATGTTTATTTGTCATCCAACATGTTCATGAGATCACACAAACATGGATGAATGGAAAAACAAATATAAGCTTCATCCAAAACTTCTATAATCCCCATTATGTTTTCAACGATAGACATTCAATTCACATTGTTTTATGATGTGGTACATTTTAGGTTTATATATGCTTTATTTTTTGTCTAAATCCCTAAAATTATCCGGTAAAATGGATGGATAGATTAGATAAAATACATAAATCACGGTAGAGCACACATAGTTTACTCAGCTTAGGTTACTGAGTCACTCAGTACATAATCCGCTTCCTCACTGTCAGTACTGGTTATTTGCATGCGTTTAAAGTTATTAAAATGCGGGGAAGTGGCTCCCGTGCTGTGTTAATGTCATGCAATTCTCTGTGTGGGGTCCACAGCATTGCGTGTATTCCTTCAGATCCACACATCACAAGAGTCCATCAGATGCCCCAAAAATCAAGATACCACGCCACATAAAACAATGGACATCTACCAAAAACATTCAAATTCAAGATGTAATGGCTGGATCGGCATTATTTTTGGGGCTTCCCGATTTCCTGGTTGAGCTATCCTTTTGGACGGGTTGGATTCTCTAAGTGTGGGTGTCACAAGCAGAATTGTAGAATAATCTTTATTATTATTATTATTAAATAAACGTGAAAGGATTAGCATGAGAAAACGGAAGCCAGTTGCCTGTGCCCCTGCACACCCAAGTTCCTGTGGTCGGAAGCTGGTGGAGCCCATTTCTCACCCCTTTCTACGGTTTCTCCCGCTCATGTTAGAGCATGATCCAAAAATCAAGTGGACCAAATTACAGGAAAAAATGGGATGTAATGACCACTGTTGAAACATTCACGGGCTGCATAAATTTCGGATCAAGTTAATATTTGTGATCTCAGTTAGAATCACTTTATGAACGGTTTGGATGGCAGATGAACATCATGGTAGGTCTTAGAAACTTCTCAAATGGCACCCAAAAAACATTAAATAAGAAAAAGTTTTGATACGGGAATGGATTGCGTCCTGTCCCTGCCTGGACAGACTCGGTCGGGCGAGAGATCTGTGGGCCCAGCTTGATATACACATGCCTTTCTATTCGCTTTGCCAGATAATTTTGCATGCCCATTAGGACTAGCATATATGAGTAAACTTTGTGGGGCCACCATGATTTATGTATTCTATCCACTCCAACCATCCATTTTATCAGATATCTTAGGGCTTGAGCCTAAAAAATGAAGCATATTCAAGGCTCATGGGGGCCACACTACAGAAAACAGTGTGAATTGAACCTCTACCATTGAAAAATTCTTGAGGGTCACGGAAGTTTTGGATCAAGCTGACATTTGTGTTTTCATCCATATCTATTTGATCTTATGACCATGTTGGATGACAAATAAACATCACTGTTAGCCTTAAGAAGGTTTCAAAGGTAGAATTCATTGTTCCCACTATTTCCTGCGGTGTGGTCCAGTTGAGCTTTAGATATGCTTATATTGACTTCAACCTCTCAAATGAGATAGAAAAATGGATGGACGGTGTGGATAAACCAGGTACATTCTATGTAGATCCAACATAGCTTACTTAGTACCATAGAATCGCACACCAATTCAATTTCAATAATTTCAAGGTATGAGCCCAAAAGAGAGGCGGATCGAAGACCCAAATGGACCTGAATGTCGGTCCGCTGCAAAAGTCAGTACTCGATTTGGGTCAGTGCAATTTTTGGCCTATTCTCATTTCACAGGAGGGCCAGAAGTATATATAGATGGTTTGGATTGCTATGCAGTATGCCCCGTCCGCAGCTAATGAGCCGTTAGATGGTTAGTCGATACATACCAATGGTCTGGATTACAAAACCATGAGCGTGTAAACAGGCGAATTTGTCTGGATTACAAAACCATGATCCCCATTTGCAACCCAGCAGTACAAAATAGCACCATTGTGTTGAAGAAATCCTCGGGTGATCTCACATACAGCACTATAAGTTAGAGTGCTCCTAATTCCATTCGGATACTTGAAAAGTCCAATGCATTGATCTCAGCGTAGTTGTTGCATGGTAGCCCATGAAATGTGATCTGAACTAACAGACGGTTTAGATTGATCAATTGGACTATCCAAGTGAACTCAGGCAACTAGCTACACTATCAGTTAATAGGTGGCGATCGGCCGAGTTTTAGCTAGATCAGGCTTGGGCCGGGCTGGGCCCAACATATAGATTTAAGGCCTGAGCATGGCCTGAGCCCAGCATGGGTCAAAGCCTGTTCGCGAAAAAAGATAGTTAGGGGCTGTCAAACCCAACCCTTTTTGGGGTCACAGAAAATTTGGATCAATATAATATATATATTTTTCTCTTTATCCCGGTCTGTGTGACATTATGAACAGATTGGATGGAAATTAAAGGTTACAGTGGGCCCTATGAATGTTTTAACGGTGAAAATCATTGTCCCACTTGATCCTTGGAAATTACTCATTTTTGGATCAAGATATAAAATAATCTCTCCAAATGGATGAGGCCCTACTCCCACCAGACAAACTGGTCTATCACAAGGCTATTTAATGTTATTACCAATGGTTTAAAAACTGCATGAGGCCCTACTCCCACTAGACAAACAAACGGACAGCTTCAACTGCACCAGAGCTGGGGTGCCTGAACAAAGATGGGTGGTGGAATTTTCTACCTCTAAACACAATCTGCATTCATTCACTCCCATACAACAATCTCAAGACTACACAGCCCAACCACAGATTACCAGCTCATACAACAATCACAACACTTCAGAACAGAGGCCACAACTGTAATGATTGACCTAGCTAGTTCTAATAACAATGTAGTTTCCTACTGATTATATATTTTTCCCATTTTGATAAGATCTTCTCCTTTGGATATAATTATCTCTATTCCAGGAAATAGAAGACAACACTAAAACCTTTTGGGAAAAACAAAATGAACTTTGTTTATTGAAGGTTAGTCAGGGTACAACTAGTTTATTATACTCTAGTTATTTCATGTTATGTAATATTAATACATGTAAGAATTAATTCCCTAAATTTTTTTTAATGATTTTCTGCAATCCAGTTACCATGTAAAGTTTGTTTTCACTGCTAATATCCCCAATTTGTTACTCTTCATTGTTTTTCTCTTTGGTTTTGCATAGCAGATATTTGGCATAAAACCTTGGTGAAAAGCTTTTTATCTCTTAACATGCTCATCTGCGGCCAGGGATAGAAAACCTTTAGCAAATCCTAAAAAACATACTTTCTTTTGGAGAGATTTGAAAGAATATAAAATTAAGGTATTGTAGGCCTGGTAAGATGAAGTTTTTCATCTCTTGGCAATGGGCATCCTTGCCTTCATATGTATTATATTTCTTGTTTAAGTAGCTGACAGTAGCATTATATTTGAGGACTTTCTCATCTTGCGGTACTATGGACAAGGCTCATCTACGGCTTGCCTCAGCAAAAGTTGTCCTGTGCTGGTCAAGGTACTGGGATAAGAAAATAGATTGACGTCTTTTATTTGACTTTAAGATATCACATTGTAGAGCTTTTCTTTCATGCAAAAGTTTGTTAGAAATGTTTGTTTACTTGATATTTTATTCTTGTTCTTAGTATGAAGATAAAATATGTGTATTGTTCCATTGCCTTTTGTTGTCTAAACGCAGATAATGTTTGCTTATCCAGAGATTGTAATATCTTTCCCACTAGTGGCAGCTGACTTTATCTTGGCACATAGGATGTCAACCCATAAGCTAGGAAGCTATTTCTTAGCGAAGTAGACCAATATATAAAGGAAAGGCTTCCGGATGCGAAGTATGCTTGTGGCTTCTTATTCAGCATAACTGGATCCCATTCACTCAAGTTTAAAGAGGTAAGTATTTGTTATAATTTATTCTATAGAACAATAACTTGGAAAAGTTTCTCATTTCACTGAATATTGTGCCTTTTCATGCCTGTATGAATGGGGTTGAAGTTTCTTATACTAGATAATGTCTTTGTTGTATCTTTATCATATTGATTCCATCAGACAAACATAACTTAATGGATGTTATTCAAATGTGTTATTCTATGCAACATGATGTGAAAGTATTCTCACATATTTGGTCCATACACTTGCACATCATCCTTCATAACCTAATGTTGATGAATGCAAAGAGGTTCAAGCATTTGAATCAATTTACTTGTATCCTTTCTCCTCTGTTTCATTCGTTGCTCTGTACAAATTATTGGTCTTTTAATTGCTATAAATGAGGATTCTACCATGGGATGGTGTCTTGCTCACCTCATCCTTCATATACCACCATTGTAATGAAGATCGATTAATCATTGAATGATTAATACCTAAGGATGGACCTAGATAGGGTACTACCCCACACCGTGATGAATGGGTTTTATCTACACCGTCGGTTTATTTTTTTCATAAAAAAATAAAAATGAGCTAGATCAGAGCTTAGGAAGACTACAAAATGAGGATTAAATACCTACCATTTAAAACATTTTAAAAGCCACGGAAGTTTTGGATCAAGCTGATATTTATATTTTCCCTTCATCCTAGTCTATGTGACATTATGAGTAAGTTGGATAGCAATTATTCATCAGGCTAGGGTATCAAGGTTTCAACGGTGGATGTTATTATCACTGTTACTTTTTATGGTGTGGTCCACTTAAGCCTTTGATCTTTTTTCTTTTTTTTTGGTACTCTAAAATGATATGATACGGTAAAGTGGATGGACGGTGTGGATAAAACCCATACAACATTATGTATGATGGTCCCTTAGAGCCCCTAGAAGCGGATTGCATCCGGCACCTGCGGTCTCCACTAAAAAGGAACGGGCAGAATTGTGTGGGAGGCCTACCATGATGTATCTGTTTATCCACGCCAAACATTCCTACTTTCTAACCATTTTAAGGTATTGATTAAAAAATTAGGCAAATTCAATACTCCCGTGGACCACACCAAATAGTAAGCTCGGGGTTCTGTTTATCTATGCCGTCCATCCCTTCATCCCTTCTATCATATCATTTTAAGGTATGAGCCAAAAAAAGATGTAGATCCAACGCTCAAGTGGACCACATCAATTATCCATGTTATCCATTCCTTCTCTCGTATCATTTAGAGGTATGAGCCAAAAAACTGAGTCAGATCCAACGCTAAAGTGGACCACACGAAGCATTGTATCTACGTATTTTTGAGACCATACTTTAAAATAATCTAAGAGAAGGGATGGATGGTGTGGATAAACAGAGACATTATGGTGGGGCCCGCACTGATCTGCCCGTTCCTTACTAGAGACGGGCGGGGCCGGACGCAATCCGCCTCCTCCTCTGTATAAGTAACTAAATTCCTTACTAGTACTAAAAAATAATAATAATAATAATAATAAAAGACTTACTAATGGGAAGAAGTGACTGCAAATTCAATCCATCCAATATCTTTCCCATGCCACTTGAGAATCCGACCGTTGGATACGCCGGTGTAGGGCCCTCCTCCGTTTCGATCTAAAGCAATGCTTTCAGGGCCCACTGCACCAACGACACTGATTAATTACGAGCTCCTGAGATTGTTGGAGGCTCCAGCTGCTATAAAGGGATATTTAAAAGAGAGTGGAAAGGATGGAGGGCTAGGAAGATAGATATGAATACAATCGCAATTGTAACGAAGACAACCTTCAACCCAGGTAGTACCCTATCTGGGTCCAAGAAGATGAAATAAAGATGCAGACAAAGTGGACGCGGATTGCCCGCTTGTGCCTTTGAGTCTTATAGGATGAAAGGTGCCGAGAAACGGATTCCCACTCGCGCCTTTGATTTCAATAGAATGAAAAAAGGTACGGAGAAAGTAGATGCGGATTTCCCACCTGTGCCTATGAAGCTGCATCCTTTTCAGGCTGATTCCTTATTATCCATTAAAGTGGATTGACTGCGTGGATCAAAACGCACACGTTAACGTGGCCCCACAGAGCCGCTGCAAGATACATGTCTGTACCTGTACGAGTAAGACTGAACGCAGATTGTGTGTTCTGCAGCACGCCACCGGGCTAGATGTTGTGTTGATGTCATTAATTTCTGTAGGCCCCACCATGATGTATATTATCTATGCTGTCCATCCATTTTATAATATCATTTTAGAAGATGGGTCCAAAAATGAGGCAGATCCGTGCTCAAGTGGACCACACCATAAAAAGAGTTAGGATAATGATGCTCACCATTGAAACTTTATTGAGCCCACAATGACATTTATTTGCCATCGAACCTGTTCATAAGGAGACACAGACCTCGAGGAAGGAAAAACACAAATATCCGATTGATTCAAAACTCCATGCTCCTAAGAAGTTTTTAATGGCAGACGTTTAGCTTACACCATTTTCTTTATTGTGGTCCACTTGAGCTTTTCATCTGCCTTATTTTTTGGTCCATGTCCTAAAATGGTCTCATTAAATGGACGGACGGTCTCGATATAACACATACATCATGGTGAGGCCCACAGAACTGAGTCACGTCAACACACCACTGATCTCAGCCGCGTAGATCGAGCACACAACGCAATCCTTCTTGGGTGGTTGGGTGGTGATCATAAATCTTTACAAAGGGCAACAAGATGATCGGTACAACCTGACCATATACCATCTATGTCTACTTCATGTGGCAGGTGATTTATCAATCGGGTCCATTAATCTATTGTACCTATCATGGCATGGCTTACTTTTCAAAATTCGAACCGATTACCGAATCCTATTTATCATTTTCCTTCAACTACTTTTATTGAATATTTGACCGTTAACTATTTTCATTTCCTATAGATTCTTTGAGACCACAATCTGATTGATAAGATCGTTAGATACTTTTTGACCGTTTGATCTTACTTTCAGAGGAGTTGGATGAATGGTCCCGAACTACCGATTACCCTGTCAAGTGTACCATGGAGGTGGTTCCACCTTATCCATGTTCCTCTCCTCTAGCTCCTATCTTCCACCGGATAGGGGATTAGGTGAGACCCGGTCCTCACCCAAGATGGTGTGGCCCACCTTGCTATATGTATTATGTATCCACACCAGCCATTTATTTTTTTCAGATCATTTTATGCATTATCCAAAAAAAATAAGCAGATCCAATTATTAGGTAAATCAAAAAAACGACATCCATCTTACTCACATGCATGCATGCGTGTAAAATCTAAACCCTGGTTCACACAAGTGGTCCATTTTATTGAATTGAGTGCAATACGATCAAGCTAATATTTGTTGTGGTTACAATTCATCCCAATAAGAATGACCTTATGATCATATGAACATCATAGTGGACGGGCTATCAACGGGCCAGGCCTGGGTTGCCCAGATTTTGAACTGTTTCGGGCCATATGCAAGGCATTTCCCTACCCTTTTTCCTGTCGTGTGGCTAAGGGCTTTTCCCAGGCAATCTGCGTGCCTAACATCCTGGATTGATATCTGACCCATTCAACTGATTATTATGTTGTATATTATCTAGTGGGCCCAACATGTTATATATGTAAGATCAACTCTGTCCACCAGTTGTATTCCTCCTTTCCATATGCCCTGCGGCTAAAAATCATTTAGGTCCACAACTCAGGTGGCCCACACCACAGGGAACAATGGAAATGGGACCCAACAATAAGTTAGTATTTGTGTGGTCAGCATGGGATGTATCTTGCATCAAATCTGTTCATCAGATGGGACTCACTTGGATCAAGTAATGTATCAAGATCAGCTTGATCCAAGACTCAGGTGCGCCACAACACTTGAACTTAAAAGGCTTTAGCCACAATTCACATTGTTCTATTCGGGTGATCTTTTGTATGTACACCTGATGGACGGAATGGATTCAAATAAACGATATGGTATATACCAAAAGAGCCTGGGTGTTTTATGTGCAGGGTAAAACATGTGTAGTAAACGATTCCGGTTCCTCATCTACCTATTTTAGCTCCTCTTTTTTCTCCAACATACATTTCTCACCCAACACGTTTCTACATTAGAGTTATCCAATAACGAGGTATGTGGGATCCAGTGTAATTTAGGACCCACATGTAATCGTTCCATAAGGTGCACCCCTTCAACTTCACCCTATACGAGTGTGGGAAAGCCCAAGTATCGATGGTTGATCATACGTGAGTAGGACTTAGTTCATTCATTGAATAGAGATAGATTGAAGGCCACCTGGCAAGATTAGAAGCTTAGAAGGTCCTCACACTTTAACTGGTGAGTCGGCTTTTTTGGTTCGTATAAATGAGGATCATGGTTCATGGATCTAAACGGCTTGTCACTTTGGACCCACATTGGATGAACCACTCCCAAAAATGTGGTCTTTTTCTTAGTTTGGATGTGTGTTGTCGTTGTATTTTTCTTGGTTTAACTGTTTTTTTTTTTTTTTTTCCAAGACAACCCTTCTGCAATGGAGATCTTCCTGGCATCCCTCCAATTTGAAGTCGTAACATGTATCATTGAATCATTAGCCCACCTATGGCTCCAAAGTTAAGCATACATGAATGTCCTGTTTCCAGTACATACAAATTAGGTGCTGTTGTGAATGAGGTGTATCTTGGAAATCACATATATCATAAATTGTGCTTTTGTTATTAATTAAAAACATAAAAATTTAATCCTAACTAGTGTGGTTTTGTATATCTCAAAAATCTGGGTCGTTACAAGGTCTGCCATTTTGGACGCAGTTAAAAAGTTAGTCTAGCTGGGTTCAATTTAGGTCCGCCATCGTAAACCTAATTAAATTAGATTAATCCAATCTAGTCAATTTTAAATATGCAATGACATGATACATGCCACACATATAGAATAAGGAGGGAATAGAGTAAGAAAAGGAAGAGAAATTTTGATGAGAGAAGAATCAAGAGAGTTAAAGAGAAAAGTAAGGGCGATGCCTACGTGCATGATACACACATGATACACACAGAGAAGAAAGGAAAAATGGTGACCCATCTTCGTTATTCTCTTTATTGTGACTCACATGATTCCCCAATCTACTTAGCATTTCAGCTGATGTCTCAATATTAATCAACCTAATAGATGTATAAGGTTGATGTCACACAATTATTATTGTGGGCTACACACAGCATCTATTGCACAGTTTTCCTACTTAGATACAGGCTATGCATAGCGAAAGGAAACGTTGATTTGGATTTCATGTGAAAGAAAATAGATTAGAACTTAAGCCAATATATATCTCACACATTTTTATATAGCACATGTGCGAAAGACCTGTTCGCTCATCATCAACGGGAGTCTGGATCCTCTATTTGCCCCAAATAGTAATTTTTTGTTTGCCTACATCGTGAGCATTGTGATTGAGCAATATCACCACTGATGACGTGGCCCACTCAAAATCACAATGCAAGAAGCTAGAGAACCCTGTTCGTTGCAAACAGAGAATCTAGATTCCTATAAGAGACACTGCAATGATCAAAATCACTTCACCCAAAAAGCATGTTGCGCTTTTCAGCGAACACAGATTAGATACTGACGGGTTGAATAGCGAGAGTGGCTACTGAAGTGACGTCACCAAGTTCTGTGGACCTACTATGATGTATGTGTTGTATCCACAACGTCCATTCATTTGGATATAGTATTTTGAGGCATGACCCAGAGAACGAGGCAGATCCAAAGATTTAGTGGACCCAGAGAAGATTGATGCCCATCGTTGAAACCTAATTCCCAAGGCCCACCATGATGTTTTTTCGAAATCCAACCTGTTCAAAAGTTAACAAAGACATTAAAGAAGAGAAAACACAAATATCAGCTTGATATGAAACTTTTGTGGACTTTAGAAGTTTTTAACGGTGGTGTCACTCTCCCCACTGTTTTCTCTGGTGGGGTCCACTGGAGCTTTGGATGTGACTCATTCAGTGGATCATACCCTAAAATGATCTCTCCAGATGGATGGATGGCGTGGATACAAAACATACATCATAGTGGGGCCCACAGAACTTGGCAACGTCACTACAATAGCTGTCTCGCTACTCAACTTGTCAGTAGCCAATCCGCGCCCCTTTTCAACACGTGAGTAACACAGGGAGAGAAGAGATGGATGTTCAAAAGATACTGACCAGCAGTCGACGTTCATTTTACGTGTGTTACACACCCAACGTGAACCTGATTTTTCTCCATATACAAGCCTTTTTCTTTAAAAGACCCCTTTCGTTTGGCATGAGGCATTCACGTGGCAAGAGAAACAAGAAAAATTGTGAAAAGGGTAGAAAAAAGTGCAGCGGGATTCCAACAGAAAGTTTTTGCTAGAATTTCGTTTGTGCTAGAGAGTTAGGTAGTGCCAGAGAGAGTCAGGTAGGGCTCACCCTGATGTTTGTGGTAAATCCATGCTCCATCCATTTTTCATCATGTTAAGAGATGGGCCAAAAAATTGCAAATCCAGGAACTCAAATGAGCTGCATGACAAGAAAATGATGGTAGGTAAATTCCTACTGTTAAAACCTCCCCTGGGTCTACTGTAATATTTATATTTCATCCATGCCATTCATAAGGTCATTATTACTTGGATGAACTAAAAACACAAACAATTAATCTTGTCCAAAACTTGTGGCCTCATGGACATCCAATCCTCTGTTATGTGGTGTAGATGAATTTTGGATTTGCATCAATTTTCGGATCATATCCTAAAAACAGATGGACTCTTGGTTAGTCTCACCTAGCTTCACATGGTAGGAAGCTCCTGCCAGAGACTTTGGCAGGGAATCAAAATGGGAACCGATTGCCTGCAAAAGCCCTGAAATACCAGAGATGGGAAGCTTGGTGTAGCCCACTGTGATGTTTGTGAGAAATTCATCTCATCCATTCATTTTTCTAGAAGTTTGGACATTGTAGATCCAAAACTCATGAGGGCTGCAAGATAGGTAACAGTAAGGATTGAATGTTCACTGTTGAAGCATTAGTTGTGACAGAGGTTTTGGATCAAGCTAGTATTTTTTGTATTTTCATTTCACCCCGTAGGAAGCACCTTACAAAGGTAGTGGATTGCATAGTGAATTAATAACTCTGTGCATCCATATTCGTTAGACAGCTCACATGCCTTGTATAACTAGTATAGCTTGTATAGTTTATTTCCATAGGTAGAAGATTCTGAGTTTATTGTTTTCCTTGTATAGATGGTTGTAATCTCTATATATTCAACCTCATTGGGTTATCTCAAATACAGAAAACCTTCACTTCCTCTCAGCTTACATGGTATCAGAGCTTCCCTAATCCGAACCAGCCCCTGCTGCGTCCGGCCACTGTCTCTGCTCGTTTGATCGCCCCTGCATCATCCGGCCGCCCCTACTGCGTCTCTGCTCCAGATCTGCTCGTCCAAACCCTGTTCCAGATTTACTGTTCCAAATCTGTTGTTGCTCCAGATCTACTTGTCCGAACCCTGTTGCTTTTCGAACCCTCTGCGTCTGCGTCTGCATCTGCATTGCTGCATCTTCCCGATCCAGATCCAGATCCGAACCTGTTGCTATTGGTCCCGATCCTCTGTTCGTCCTGATTCAGATTTAGATCCGATCCGCTCCAGCGCCGCTCTGTTCATCCCACTTTAGATCCAGATCACGATCCTGATTTAGATCCAGATCCAGATCCCAATTCAGATCCACAACCAAAACCTGTTGCTGTTGCTGTACGGTACATCTAAAATTTCTTTTGTTGCAACTTTAGCTCAATGGATAAGAACTCATCACGTCAAGAGGCCTCACGTTATAGTTTTGATGGTACCAACTATTCTCTATGGGCCATCCATTTTCAGAACTTCCTCAAGGGTCGTGGTTTGTGGGGACTAATTGATTGATCTGTTACTATCCCAACTTTCACTGATGTCGACAAATTAGCTGATTGGGAATGAATAATAGACTGATTATTAACCTTGGATTCTTGATTCTGTTGATCGGTCTATTGCTGTTGGCCTCACACCTCATCGCACTGCTAAGGCAATGTGGGAGCATCTCCAGATAATTTATCAATATAGTAATGCAGCTTGATTATACCGCCTGGAATAAGATCTCATTAACCTTACTTAGGGTGACGACAGTATTCAATCATTTTACTCCAAAATTGTCATAATTTGGACTGAGATGACTATGATGGATCCAACATTTTCTCATGACTTTAAGATATTCCAAACTATGCGCGAAAGTACGCAAGTTCGACAATTTCTTATGAAGCTGCGTCCGGAATTTGAGCATTGTCGGGCTGCTCTCTTGAACCGTATCCCTACTCCTTCATTGAATTCGGTTATTAATGATTTATTGGCTGAGGAACAGTGACTAAAAGTTCTCTCTCTTCCTTCCTCAACTCCGAGATCATCTGATATGGTGCTTGCTGTATCCACCACTACACCAACGCGTGGTTCCACTCTTTTGACTTGTCGCGGCTGCAACAAGGTGGGTCATGTTGTCGCTCAATACAAAGGATGGTGCGCTTATTGTTGACCGACTGGTCATGGTATTCAGGACTGTCGTACACATGCCTATGTATCTTCTTTCGGCCGTGGACGTGGTGGTCGTGGTCGTGGCCGTGGTCGTGTTCTTTCTGCTACTACTGCCGCTATTTCTTTCGAGTCGTCTGTTAGTGATTCTACATCCATTGTTTCTGCTGAAGGTCTTTCATCTCCGTTGACTCCTGCGATGCTCCAGCAAATCATTCAGGCCCTTTCTGCGGCCAGTATGTCAGGTATATCCCCATTTTCTACATGGTTCTTTGATTCGGGTGCTTCCAATCATATGATCGGTGTTGTATCTCATCTTCGTAACATTCGTTCATACACCGGCATTCAGGATATTTCTACTGCGGATGGCACTAGACTACCTATTCAGTTCGTTGGATCATTGACTTTCTCTCCTTCTGCTCATCGTCAGTTCACCCTTCATGATGTGTTTCATGTCCCTAATTTCTCCTCTAATTTAATTTCAGTTGGACAACTTACATCCAATAACTGTTTAGTCATATTTCTTCTCAACTATTGTTTTATGCAAGATCTGACAACGAGGAAGGTACTTGGGAGGGGTAGGCAGCATGATCGTCTGTACGTGCTGAATTTTGATCCATCTGTCACTCCGACTCGTTGTTTCTTTTCTCCATCTTCATCAAATATTTGTTCGGTAAATAAATTGTGAAAACTGTGGCACTTTCGCCTGGGTCATCCACATTTTGATCGATTACTTCAGTTAATTTCATCTGGCATGTTAGGGAATATTTCTCTCAATAAAAATAATTTGGATTATTCTTGTTTTTCTTGTTTTCTTTCAAAAAGTAAGTGTATTTCTTTTTCTTTAAGTAATATAAAATCATCTTCTATGTTTGAACTTGTGCATACGGATGTCCGGAGTCCTTCACCAATTATGTCTCTCTCTAGGTTACGATATTATGTTATATACATTGATGATTTCACACGTTACACTTAGATTTACTTTCTGCAATTGAAGTCACAGGTTTTTGAAAAATTCAAGTTATTTCACTCTATGGTGGAGACTCAATTTCGGGTTCCAGTTTAAACTCTCCGCTCTTACTCAGGGAGGAATATCTCTCAACCGATTTTGGTACATTTCTTCAAGGGCATGGGATTATTCATCAGACCACCTGTTCTAATACTCTACAACAAAATAGGGTAGCTGAACGAAAAAATCGTCATATTGTTGAAACTGCTAACAACCTGATGACATCTATGAGTGTTCCTCGTTCTTTCTAAGTGGAAGTAATGTTACATTCCTTCTACTTGATTAACCGGATGCCAACTAAAGTTCTGAACAATAAATCTCATTACTTTGTTCTCACCGGCTTACCTCCTGCATATATTATATTTCGTGTATTTGGTTGTATCTATTATGTTCACCTAGCTTCATGTGAACGTAACAAACTATCTCCAAAATCGGTCAAATGTATGTACTTGGGATTTGAAAAAATTCAGAAGAGTTTTTGATGCTATGATCCGGTTTCTCGTTGTGTTCGGGTTTCACGACATGTTGTTTTTCTTGAACACATTGCCTTTCATTCATCTCTTCCTCCTCACACTCCAAACTCTCCTGGTCTAATCACCTTTCCAGAAATTTCGTTTGCCTCAAGTATTCTCCCTCGTCCATTGCAAGTTTACTTATGTCGACCACGTACAGATCTACCCCCTATTACTCAACCCGAACCTACTGTACCCATTACAGATCCCGAACCTACCTCGATACGTCGTTCCGCTCGTGAACATTGAGCGCTTGATCGCTTGATATGTTCTATGTCTGCCATGAATGCTACTCTAGATACTGTTTTTATTCTTACTTCATACTCTTAGGCAACCACTCATGATTGTTGGAAGAAGGCTATAGCAGAAGAACTTGTGGCATTGGATGATAATCATACGTGAGACATTATCACTCGACCTGCTGACCAACAACTAATTGGTAGCAAATGGATTTATTCTGTCAAGCTCAAGTCTGATGGATCATTGGATCGATACAAGGCTTGACTTGTCGCTCAGGGATACAAACAGGAATACGGAATTGATTACAATGAGACTTTCGTTCCAGTAGCTAAGATGAAAACTGTTCATACTCTTATGGCTATATCTTCTATTCGCTAATGGTCACTCGCTCAGATAGATGTGAAAAATGCCTTTCTTCATGGAAACCTCCAAGAAACCGTATATTTGAAACCTCCTCCTGTCTCTTTAATCCCTGACAATAAGGTATGTCGCTTAAAGAAAGCCCTGTACGACCTTAAATAGGCACCTCAGGCATGGTTCTAACGCTTTCACGATGTTGTTACTGGTGCTGGCTTTACTCAAAGTGGTCATGACCTATCCTTATTTTTGCGCACCATTGCGCACAGAATTGTCATTGTTCTGGTCTATGTTGACGACCTCCTCCTAACTGGTAGCGATGCTATTGGCATTTCGGCTTTAAAGGAAGTTATGCAATCATCCTTCAAGATGAAAAACCTCGGCCATCTAACATACTTTCTTAGACTTAAATTTTCACATTCTAACCATGGGATCCTGGTCAGCCAAGGTAAATATACAAAGGATCTTCTCGCATTGGCATCATTGATGGATCAGAAGATAGTTCAGACTCCCTTAGAACTTAATGTTCACTATGACCGTGACGATGGTGATCTACTTGCATTGCCCGACTTATACCGCTGTTTGGTTAGGAGTCTGCTTTACTTAACTATGACTCGCCCTGATATTGCCTACGCTGTCCAAGTCGTCAATCAGTTTGTTTCTGCTCCTTGGACTCTTCATATGATTGCGGTGTTGCGCATCCTATGATACCTTCGTGGAACTTTATATCGATTCCTGTTCTTCTCCTCCATGGCGACTCTGGACCTTCGTGCTTATTCGGATGTTGATTGGGCCGGTTGCGCTCTCACACGAAGATCTACCACTAGCTATTGTGTCTTTCTCGGCACTTCTCTCATCTCTTGGAAGTATAAGAAGCAGGCCACTGTTTCTAAATCGAACACAGAAGCCGAGTATTGGGCGATGTCCGCTGCGTGTAGTGAGTTCGTCTGGTTACGTGGACTTCTTTCAATATTAACAAATGATTTTAGGGCTTAAGCCAAAAAAGTGAAGCATATCCAAAGCTCAAGTAGACAACATTGTATGAAACAGTATGAATTGAACTTTTATCATTGAATATAATTCTTAGGCACCATAAATTTTTTGGATCAAGCTGACATTTGTGTTTTCCCTTCATCCCCATTTCGTAATTTTATGAATAGGTTGGATGAAAAATATACATAATTGTAAGCGCTAGTAAGGTTTCAATGGTGGATATCATTATTGCCACAGTTTCATGTGCTATGTTGCATTTGAGTTTTGGATATGCTTCAATTTTGGGCTCAACCACTAAAATAATATGGAAAAACGGATGGACATCATGAATAAACCACATACATTGCAAGATGGGCCAAGCAGAGTTTACTCAGTGGGATAAAAGCCTACTTAGTAAGTAGGCAATCCGATTCGCCTCCCATAAAATAATCTCTAACCAGTTTGGATGCCAAGGAGGTACATAAACATCAAAGTAAGAGGTTTCCACTGTAGTCATGTCTACAACCACTTTTCCCATAGTCAAGCCCACTTTAGTATTGGACCTACTTATTTTCTGGGCATGTCTTAAAATAATATGAACAGACAAGTGGATTTTTCCGAAGTATCACGTGGAGCCTTACATAACTTCTTGTGAGGACGTTCATGCGACAGGCCTTCTGAAGGATGTTGATTAGCACAAAAAGGTCCAGCAGGATGAGATAAAGTTGCATGGAAGGTGGACGCGGATTCCCATTTGTGCGGCTGTGCCTTTGAAGCTGCAGCCTTTTTAGGCTGATTCCTTATCAACCATTAAAGTAGATTGACCGTGCGGATAAAAACACATGTTAATGTGGCCTCACGGAGCGCTGCCAGGTCAATGTCCGTCCTTTTTTTTTTGTTAGATTGTTAGTACACCCACTGTCAGGTCAATGTCCGCCTCTGCATGAGTAAGAGTGGATTCGGATTGCGTGATGTGCAAAACACTACCGTGCTGATGTTGTGTTGACGTCATCAATTTCTACTGGCCCCACCATGATTTATGTTATCTATGCTCTCCGACCATTTTATGATAGCATTTTAAGAAATGGGTCCATAAATGAAGTAGATCCATCTTCAAGTGGACCACACCATAAAAAGAATTAAGATAATGATGCCCACCTTGAAACTTTATTGAGCCTAGAATGACATTTATTTGCCATTCAACCTGTTCATAAGGCCACACATACAAGGAGAAAGGAAAACACACAAATATCCAACTGATTTAAAACTCCATGACTTCTAAGAAGTTTTCAGTGGCAGACGTTCAACCTACACTGCTTTTTGTATTGTCGTCCTCTTGAGCTTTGGATATGCCTCATTTTTTAACCCAAGCTATAAAATGGATGGATGCTCTAGATATACCACGAACATCACGGTGCGGCTCACAGAACTGGGTCGTGTCTACACACCACTGATTTCATTGGCGTAGCACACCACGCGATACTTCTTAGGTAGTTGGGTCGTGATGATAAATCTTGACGAAACAAGATGATCTGTACAGCCTGACAATATACCATCTGTCTACTTCATGGGGTAGGTGATGTATCAATCGGGGTCTATTCATCTACCGCCATATCATGGCATGGCTTACTTTTCAAAAATCAAAGCGGTTATATATAGAATCCTATTTATCATTTTCCCTCAATTAATTAACTCTATTGAATATTGGACTGTTAACTATTTTCATTTTTTTTTTTTTTATATAGATTCTTTGAGGCCGCAATCTGATTGATAAGATTCTTAGATCTTTTTAACTGTTTGATCTTACTTTGAGAAGAGTTGGATGAATGGTCCCAATCTACCGATTACCCTGTCAAGTGTACCATGGAGAGGTGGCTCTACCTCATCCGTATTCCTCTACTCTAGCTCCTATTTTCCACCAGATAGCCAATTAGGTGAGACCCCTCTTCAGCCAAGACGGTGCAGCCCTTACCGTGGGGCCCACTTTGCTATATGTATTATGTATCCACACCAGCCATCCATTTTTCCAGATCATTTTAGGGCATTATCTAAAAAATAATCACATCCAATTATTAGTTAAATCTAAAAAATGCCGTCCATCTTACTCACATACATTAGAACGCAGATCACACAAGTGGTTCATTTTGTTGAATTGAGTGCAGTACGATCAAGCTAATATTTTCTGTGGTTATAATTCATCACAGTAGGAATGACCTTATAAATATAGATGACAATGTAGTTATTTACAATAGAGTTTTTGTACTGATTAGAGAAGCCTGTGGATATACTGGAGACACAAACACATCTGCTTTACTGCAATGCCCGTTTTTGAAACCAGAGAGAGTGAAATTGGAGGTATTATAACGAGCAAAATATTAGAGTGTGGCAGTGTATGCCTTTTTTAGTCTTTATAAAATTGAGGCATCGTATGCATGCTATTATATATTTCTCCCATTTTGATAAGATCTTCTCCTTTGGATATATTTATCTCTGTTCCAGGAAGTAGAAGATTACACTAAAACCTCTGGAGAAGAACAAAGTGAACTTTGTTTATTGAAAGTTAGTCAGCGTACGATTAGTTTATTATACTTTGGTTATTTCATGTTATGGAATATTAATGCATGTAAGAAATAATTTCCTAAAATTTTTATATGATTTTCTACAATCCGGTTACCATGTAATATTTGCTTTCACTGCTAATATCCCTGGTCTGTTTCTCTTCATTGTTTTTCTCTCTAGTTTTGCATAGCAGATATTTGCAATAAAACCCATTGGTGAAAAGTTTTTTACCTCTCAACATGCTCATCTACAGCCAATGATAGAAAACCTTTAGGAAATTTAAAAAAAAAAACATACTTTCTCTTAAAACTTTCATGGTATTTGTAGGCCCACTGACATGACGAACTTTTCATCTATTGGCGATGGGCATCCTTTGTCTTCATTTTACATTTATCATTCGCATATGAATTATATCTCTTGTTTTAAGTAGCTGAAAGTTATACCCGAAGACTTTCTCATCTTCCAGTACTATGGACAAGGCCCTTGTAAGGCTTGCTTCAGCAAAAGTTGTCCTGCGCCCTGGTCAAAGTAATGGGATAAAAAAATACCAATTGAAGTTTTTTATTTGACTTTAAGATATCACATTCTAAAGCTTTTCTTTTACATAAAAGTTTGTTAGAAATGTTTGTTTACTTAACATTGTATTTTTGTTCTCAGTATAAAGATAAAATGTGTGTATTGTTCCATTGCCTTTTATTGCCTTTTATTGCCTAAAATTGTTCTTGCAAACCTTAGTGAGCTTGTCCAGGCTGGGATGAATGAACTGTCACACACGGTCCAAACCCAGCTTGTTTGAGGGATGGTTCTAAATTTGTGCTTGTCTCAAAAGCCCAACAGACAAGCCCAGCCCATTAACAGCAGTGGCAGCACCATCCATCCATCTGTAACGTGGTAGAAAAGGCTAGTCATTCACTTAATAGTATGTCTCCAACAACTTGAGTGATGAAGAGAGCACATGATCTGGACCATTTGTTTAGTGGGTCGTACTATGAATTGGCAAAATCATGAATTTCTCACCGTAGTCCTCTTATCCATAGCCTTAGAATATTAAAGGTTTGATAAAGAATATTGGTGGTGTTCAGATCAATGTAAACAGGTCCACCGCTAGGATGGTTATGGTTGTTTTGATGGATGTGCTTTGAGACAGTGTACAGCAACAAATAAGAAAATTGGAAGGGATCTGATCAATGGTCTGGATCATGGACCACTTTCTCTCCTTTACATTAGGAGTGCAACGGACCTGATGATTAAAGTCCTCAGGTTTTATTTAGTGTTATTATACCGTTAATCTCGCATTCGTGTGTATAGCCTAACCTAATACATGCCTCCAAATGTGTAGATGTGACATGTGTGGAACATATGAGCCATTCATCAGTTGGGACCCGCCATGTGGATGACTTTGCCACCAGTATCAAGCCGGTCTACGTATTTGGTTAGGAGAGCGGATTGCACGGGCCCCAGGCATAGAGATATAGGTGTGCCCGGTGCTGTGTGGGGCCAACAGCCCATCCAAACCGTCCTCTGCCGCACAAAATGGCTTTTTTCGGACGAGGCCCGATCCTCTGCCTCACGTGCTGTGTTAATCTTATGCAATTCTCTGTGGGGTCCACAGCATCGCGTGTGTTCCTTCTGACCCACACATCACATGAGTCCATCAGATGCCCGAAAAATCAAGATACCACACCACAGAAAATAATGGACATCTACCAAAAACTTTCAAATTCAAGATGTGATGGCTGGATCGGCATTATTTTTGGGGCTTCCTGATTTCCTGTTTGGGCTATCCTTTTGAACGGGTTGGATTCTCTAAATTGTGGGTGTCACAAGCAGAATTGTATAATAATCTTTTTTTATTTTTTATTTTTATTTTAGAGGATTAGCATGAGAAAACGGAAGCCAGTTGCCTGTGCCCCTGCACACCCCAAGTTCGTGTGGTCGGAAGCTAGGGAGGCACACCGAGATGTCAGTGAGAAATCCATCCCTTCCATCATTTTCTCCCGCTCCTGTTAGAGCATGATCCAAAAGCTGAGGAAGATCCAAAAGTCAAGTAGACCAGATTACAGGAAACAGTGGGGTGGAATGCCCACTGTTGAAACATTCACGGGGCTACATAAATTTCGGATCAGGTTAATATTTATGCTTTCATTCGATCCCAGTTAGAATCACTTTATGAACGGTCTGGATGGTAGATGAACATCATGGTGGGCCTTAGAAACTTCTCAAATAGCTATCAAAAAGCATTAAATAAGCAAAGGTTTTGATAGGGGAGAAGATTGAGTCCAGTCCCTGCGTGGACAGACTCGGGCGTGGCAGGAGCTCTGCTTGCCCACCTTGATATATTTACATGCCTTCTATCTACCTTGCCAGATAAACTATCATACTGCGTAAACCCTGTGGGGCCCACTGTAATTTATATATTTTATCCACTCTAACCATCCATTTTATCAGATAATTTTAGGGCTTGAGCCTAAAAAGTGGAGCATATTCAAAGCTCATGTGGACCACACTAAAGAAAACAATGTGAATTGAACATATACCATTGAAAATTTCTTGAGGGCCACATAAGTTTTGGATCAAGCTGACATTTGTGTTTTCCCTTCATCCATATCTATTTGATTTTATGAACAGGTTGGTTGACAAATAAGCATGGTCGTTGGCCTTAGGAAGGTTTCAACTGTGGAAATCATCATTCCCACTGTTTCCTGTGGTGTGGTTCCGTTGAGTTTTGGATGTTGTTTGATTTTGAGATCAACCCCTCAAATGAGATAGACAATTGGATGAACGGTAGATAAACTAGATACATTCCCTGTGCGCCTAACAGAGTTTTACTGAGCACGATAAAAGCACACAGCAATCCAATTCCAGGTATGAACCGAAAAGCAAGGCAGCTCCAGGACTCAAATGGACCTGAATGGACAAGACCATGTAGCATCCATTGTCGGTCCGCTGCAAGTAAATAAGTCAGTACTTGATTTGGGTCAGTGCGATTTTTGGCCTATTCTCCTTTCATAGGAGGGCTAGAAGTATAGATGGTTCGGATTGCTATGCAGTATGCCCCATGTGAACCTAATGAGCCGTTAGATGGTTAGTCGAAACAGACCAATGGTCTGGATTACAAAACCATGAGCGTTTAAACAGGTCAAGTTGTCTGGATTACAAAACCATGAGCCCCATTTGGTAATGCAGCAGTACAAACTTGAACGTTGTCTTGAAGAAATGCTCCGGTGCTCTGACAACACTATAAGTTAGAATGCTCCTACTTCCATTCGGATACTTGAAAAAGTCCAATGCATTGATCCTCATGAAATGGACTATCCAAGTGAACTCAGGCAACTAGCTACACTATGAGTTAAGAGGTGGCGATTGGCCGAGTTTGGGCTTAGATCAGGATTGGGCCTGGCTGGGCCCAACATATAGACATAAGGCCTGAGCCTTGCCTGAGCCCAGCATGGGTCGAAGCTTGAGCGTGAAAAAAGATAGCTAGGGGCTGTCAAACCCAACCCAAAGTAGCCTATCATAAGGCTATTTAATGTTCTACCTCTGAACGCAATCTGCATCCATTCACCCCCATACAACAATCTCACGACTACACAGCCCAACCACAGATTACCAGCTCATACAACAATCACAACACCACACAGCTGGGCCACTCCACCACACAGAGAACATAGCATACTTGAGAGGGAAAACTACAGCGACATGTTAGAGTTGGCGATTCTCAACAGCAAGGAGAAGAGAAAGCAGAAGTGTAGGAAAAGGGTAGCAGCTGGTTGTGACTGAACTCACATCAGAACAGAGGCCACAATGTCAGACACCTGGACAGCACACTATGGTGATTGACCTACTTCTAATAACAATGTAGTTTCCTACTGATTACAAAAGCTTGTGGGTATACCGGAGACAAAAGAAAATCTGCCTATTGTACTGCAATCTCTGGGATGCATAACGCAAACTACAATGCCTGTTTTTGAAACCAGAGAGGGCGAAATTGTGGCTATTATAACGAGATTTTTAGTCTTTAAAAAATTGAGGCATCTTATGCATGCCATTATATATTTCTCCCATTTTGATAAGATCTTCTCCTTTGGATATAATTATCTCTCTTCCAAGAAATAGAAGACAACACTAATGGATGCGAGGTATGCTTGTGGCTTCTTATTCAGCATAACTGGATCCCATCCACGCAAGTTTAAAGAGGTAAGTATTTGTTATAATTTATTCTATAGACAATCACTTGGAAAAGTTTCTCTCAGTTGCATTTCACTGAATATTGTGCCTTTTCATGCCTGTATGAATGGGGTTGAAGTTTCTTATACTAGATAATGTCTTTGTTGTATCTTTATCATATTGATTCCATCATACAAACATAATGGATGTTATTCAAATGTGTTATTCTATGCAACATGATGTGAAAGTATTCTCACATATTTGGTTCATACACTTGCACATCATCCTTCATAACCTAATGTTGATGAATGCAAAGAGGTTCAAGCATTTGAATCAATTTACTTGTATCCTTGCTCTTCTGTTTCATTCGTTGCTCTGTACAAATTACCGGTCTCTTAATTGCTATAAATGAGGATTCCACCATGGGATGGTGTCTTACTCACATCATCCTTCATATACCACCATGTTGTATATGTAAGATCAAATCTGTCCATCAGTTGTATTCCTCCTTTCTATGCCCTATGGCCAAAAATCATTTAAACCCACAACTCAGGTGTCCCACACCACAGGGAACAATGAAAATAGGACCCCAACCATAGGTTAGTGTTTGTGTGGTCAGCATGGAATGTATCTTGCATCAAATCTGTTCATCAGATGGGACTCACTTGGATCGTGGTTATATACGAAAATCAGCTTGATCCAAAACTCAGGTGGTTCACAACGCTCAAACTTAAAGGCTTTAGGTGCAATTCACATTGTTCTATCCGGGTGATCTTTTTCATGAACACCTGATGGAGGGAATGAATTTCAAATAGGCAACATTTCATATGCCTAAAGAGCCTGAGTGTTTTATGCGATGCGTAAAACAGGCGTTGTAAACCCTTTTGTCCCTCATCTATGCACTTAGCTCCTCTTTTTTCTCCCATCTACATTTCTCACCTAACACATTTCTATAACAGGATTATTCTAGAATGCGGTTTGTGGGTTCCAGTGTGGTGTAGGACCCATATCTAATCCGTCCATAAGGTGCACCCATTCAACTTCACTCCTATACCTGAAGATCATGAGTGTGGGAAAGCCCAACCATTAAAACATTTTAATTAGGCAGGGCATGAGGCCCAACATATCTATTATACGCCATTCAATCCATTCAGAAGATACATCCTAGTCGGATGCATGGGCACGACAAAAATAAGGCCATTCCAAAACAAAAGCCGTAACGTTACATTACAAGTACGATGGTTGATCATTTTTTTAATATGTAACTGAGCTCAACAGGTTTTGATATTTCAAGTTTATTAAATTTTCGTTTTTTATTTATTTATACATTACAAGTATGATGGTTGATCTTGTGTGGGTGGGACGTAGTTCATTCATTGAATAGAAATAGCATTGAACGCCGCCTGACAAGATTAAAAGTTTAGACTATCCTCTACTTTAAATGAAAGTCAGGTTTTTTTTTTTTTTTTTTTGTTTTTATAAATGGGGATCATAGGTCATGGATCTAAACCGTTTGTCAGTTGGACTGACATTCGATGGACCACTTCCAAAAGACGTTTAGGTTGGAACATATTATCAACAAATGCAGTACTTTTTTTAGTTGGATGTGTGTTGTTGTTGATTTTTTCTTGGTTCATTTGTTTTTTTTTTTTTTGCAAGACACAACCCTTACTGTAATATTTTGAAGTCCTGACATGTATCATTGAATCATTGGCCCACCTACTGCTCAAAAGCTAAGCATACATGAATGTCCTCTTTCCAATACCATATAAATTGTGGCCAGTCAAAAGAATAACATGAATGAACAAACAGTCCATGTCATACAAATTAGGAGCTGTTGTGAATGAGGTGTAGCTTGGAAATCACACAGATCATAAGATACTAACATTTTGATTTGGCATGCCAAATTCAGCTACTTGCCATTTTCTTTCTAACCGTACATTTCATATGGTAACTCGAGGAAATATTTGTATTATCTGATTAGTGCAATTTCAGGTTATACTCCTGCATAATGGTACAATATTTTAAATATTTAATGATGAGTTTCTTTTTCAAAAAAAATAAAAAAATAATTTAATATTAAATTTCCCTAAAAATTCTAAAATTATTTATTTTTAAAATTGTGGAACCGTTTCTAGCTATCATTGAATGTACCATGCGCATTGCATTATGAGTGGATGAGCATGATTTTTGGGGCAGGTCACATTCGTCGTAGTTCAGAAACTCAAGAACTCAACCTGGCTCCTTGCCTAGTCGGGAAATAGTAGACCTAGTCTTTACTTGACTTGATATTCTTAGAAAGTTAAGGTCTATGTATATAGTGATTTGGGCCTTGGACTTTACTCTGCACGTGCATCATTACTGTAATTGAACTTGAGCATATTTTAAGTTTCATCTTATTCATTCCAGAATCCATTCGATCTATTTGGTTTTCTTTTAAAATGGATGATTTAATGGGAAGTGATAAACAAACAAATAAATAAAAACTCAGATCTTAACATATTGTAACTTGCTGCATCTCACTGTTACCATGTGTTTGTTTTTTTTTTTTTTTTTGCATTACCCAGGTTCCTTCCATTATCATAAGTTATCATCTACCTCCCTGTTTTGTGGCATAGTTCCTGGATCATGATGAGAAAAATATTAGAGTGCGGAAATTTATGCCATCTTTAGCCATTACAAAAGTGAGCCATCTTATGCACCTTATTTTATGTTTCTCCCATTTAGATAAGATATTCTCATTTAGATATATTTATCTCTATTCCCTGAAGTAGAAGATCCTCTTGGGTAAAACAAAGTGAACTTTGTTTATTGAAGGTCAGTTAGGGTATGACTAGTTTATTATTCTCTAGTTATTTCATGTTATGAAATATTAATGCATTTAACAACTAATTCTCTAAAATTGTTAAGATTTTCTGCAATCCAGTTACCATATAAAGTTTGCTTTCACTGCTAATATCCCCACTTTGTTCCTCTTCATTTTTTTTTCTCTCTGATTTTGCATTGCAGATATTTGGCATTAAAACCTTCATGAAAAGCTTTTTACCATTTAAAGATGCTCATCTGCATGCATGGATAGAAAACATATTGGAAATCCTAAAGACCATAATCTCTTTTGGAGAGATTTCAAAGGATACAAAATCAAGGCATTGTAGGTCTACTATCACGAATAACAATTTCACCTCTTGGCGATTGCCATCGTTGCCTTCATTTTACATTTGTAATTTGCATATGAATTATCTCTTGTTTTAAGTAGTTGGAAGTAAAATTATACCAGGGGACTTTCTCATCTTGCAGTACTGTGGAAAAGACCCATCAAAGGGTCGCTTAAGTAAAAGTTGTCATGTGCCTGTCAAAGTACTCGGATAAAAAAATACCAATTGATGTCTTTAATTTGACTTTAAGATCATCACATGAGCTTTTCTTTTTCTTTTCTTTTTTTCATGCAGAAGTTTGTTGCAAATGGTTGTTTACTTAGCATTGTATTCCCATTCTTAGTATAAAAATAAAATGTGTTGATTGTTCCATTGCCTTTTGTCATCTAAAAACAGATGATGTTTGCTTATACAGAGATTTTAACATCTTTCCCACTAGTTGCAACCGACTTTATCTTGGCATGCAGGATGTCTACCCACAAGCTAGGAAGCTATTCCTCAGCAAAGTACTCCAATATATAAAGGAAAGGCTTCTGGATGCGAAGTATGCATGTGGCTTCTCATTCAACATAACTGGATCCCATCCACTTGAGTTTATAGAGGTAAGTGTTGACAATTGGGAGCAATTATCTCCAAGTTGGTTCTCCATGATTCAAGCTCCTGATTTGTCTCTACTGCTAGCTGTACAGATAGACTAGAATTTCTATAAATATTTGATTGTATCTCGGTAGTTATAGCTTTCCTTATATTTATCAATTACGGTCCTAAACTATGGGATCTAAAACTGTACAAAGGCTATTTATGCCGATCAAGTAGAAGAGAAATGTATTGAAGCTTTTCCTCATAAACTTTTTATTTTTGACTTGGTATCAAAGTGGTTCTTATTATTAGTTCTATATCATCATAGCCTGAATTCTCATATACTCCTCGCACCATGACTAACGACAAACTCGAATCATCCTCTGTACCAGTTATCCATGTGCAATCAGAAAACCCTGGCTTCACAACCAGTGTCATTCTTACTGAAGTCAATTATGATGTCTGGTCCTAAATCATGTAAATGCAGATGGCAGGATGTGAGAAGCTTGAATACCTTAAGGGTGAAACACCTCCTCCGCAGGTTACTGATGCTTCCTATGCGAAGTTGTATGCTGAAAATCAAAAGGTTAAAGGATGGTTGCTGACTTCGATGTCACCGGAGGTTATGAAGCGCTATCTTAGACTGTCTACTGCACGTGAAATCTGGATTGCACTGGCCAAAGCTTTCTATGATGGGTCAAATGAATCGCGAGTTTTTGCACTGAATCAACGGGCATTCTCTACCAAGCAGGTTGGTCGCCCTCTTTCCACCTATTATGGTGATCTGGTAGAAATCTTTCAAGAGTTAGATCATCGTGATAGGATTGTAATGAAGGATCCCGAAGATATTGTCGCCTATAAAAAATCAGTTGAGAGACTGCGGGTGCATATCTTCTTGAATGGACTAGATATAGATTTTGAACAAATTCGAGGTGAGATTCTCAGGAAGGATCCTGCACTCGATCTTGAAGAAACTTATGCGTATGTTTGTCGTGATTCTGTTCGCCGAGCTGCATTAAATGGTGAACCTGAACACTCAAAATCATCTGCCATGGTGGCGCGCCGAGTCAAGCCTCGACAATCACAAACACATCCGAAATCAGATCGAACATTTGGTCCGCCGAATCATACTATTGATCAAAATCGGTCATCTAATCGTAGCTATGAAATAGGAACTGCAAAATCAGAACATGTGTGTACTCATTGTGGTGAAACCGGACATACTAAGTCACAATGCTATGAATTGATTGGGTAACTAGAACGGTGGGATCCTGCCAAGGCACCCCGCAAACAAAATTCAAAGTCAAATCATCATGCTTCTGTAGCTGTGGTCGAACCTTCCACCATCACCAGCACTCCTGAGCAAGTCTCTTCTTTCATTACTACATATGGGAATGCTGGTAAGGCCTTTCATACTTCTGCTCCTGTTAGTCATAGTGAATGGATAATTGATTCGGGTGCCACAGATCACATGACCTTTGACAGTAATCATATTCAGTCCTTGAAACCCTCAGACCAACATATAGTGTCCACAGCCAACGGTACTTCCTCTCCCGTTGTTGGAGAAGGTTCAATTTCCCTTACCAAAAATTTGAATTTGGATTCTGTTTTGGTTGTTTCTTCTCTTAATCATAACTTACTGTTTGTCGCTCAAATAACCCTTGCTTTGAACTGTATTGTGATTTTTTGGCCTAACCTTTGTGTGTTTAAGGACATCCAGACTTGGAAGACAATTGGTTGTGGTACTAGGAGAGGGAAGCTCTACTATCTTGATTTAATGCCGGCAAGTTCAAACCAGTTAGCTCAAGATTTCTCAGCTGATACGTCTGACAAACTTCAGAATTCAGAAATCTGGTTGTGGCACAGACATTTAGGTCATGCATCTTTTGGATATTTACAGAAATTGTTTCCAAAGCTCCTTTCTCAATTAATTGTTTCAGACTTCAAGTGTGATATTTGTGAACCGGATAAAAGTCATCGTGTTTCATTTCCCATTAGTATGAATAAGAGTCTTGTACCTTTTATGGTTATTCACTCTGATGTATGTGGGCTTGCAAATACCTCCTCTCTTAGTGATAAACGGTGGTTTGTTTCCTTTATTGATGATCACACCCGTATGACTTGGATTTGCTTAATGAAATCAAAAACTGAAGTTAGTTCATTGTTCAAACAATTTCACAAAATGATAGCCACTCAATATCATTTTAAAATACAAGCTCTCTGCAGTGACAATGGTGGAGAATTTGTTAATCAAGATTTGAAACAATATCTAGATGATCATGGCATTACTCATCAAACTACTTGTCCTTACACCCCTCAGCAAAATGGGGTTGCAGAGCGCAAGAACCGCCACCTTCTTGAAGTTGTTCGTGCTTTCTTGTTTGAAGCTCATAAGTAGACTTGTTTCTGGGGTGAAGCCATCACCGCTGCAGCCTACCTCATCAACCGTGTACCCTTGAGTGCATTACAATTTCAGACTCCCTTTTATGCCCTCCATAATACTATACATGCTCCTACCATACCGAATTTGCCCCCTAAAATTTTTAGATGTGTAGCCTTTGTTCATCTTCATAAGCCATTAAGAAATAAGTTGGAACCCCGTGCCCTTCGGTGTATATTTGTTGGCAATGCCTTGCATCAAAAAGGCTATCGGTGTTATCACTCCCCTTCTCGAAAGCTTTATGTTACACTTGATGTGGTCTTTCATGAAGACGATATGTATTATTCTTCCTCTGAGCCTCCACTTCAGGGGGAGTATAAAGATGATGTGTAGACTTTACATCATCCTTTGGACAACTTGGATCTTATAAGTTGTGACAATTTGAAAGCTAGTGGTGAATGTCCAAGTGATGGTGACACCGTGGATAACAGGAATTTGAAAACTGGCAGTGAATGTCCAAGTGATGGTCACATCGTAGATAACAGGGGTGAGAATCAGGATCAAATGAAAGTGTCGTCATTGTCTCAGCCATCTTCTTCCTCTCATGATGTACCGGCTAACCAATTGTCTTCTTCAGTCGATTCCATGCCTATGTCTCAGGTAAATTCTGAATCTAAACCTCACCTAAAAACGTTACCTCTTATAATGTACTGGCTAACCAATTGTCTTCTTCAGTCAATTCCATGCTTGAGTCTCAGGTAAATTCTGAATCTGAACCTCACCTAAAAACGTAACCTGATCGAACCACAAGAGAAAAACCCAAAGTTAGCTATGAACCTATTCTCAACTCAAAATCTAAGTATTCCTTAAGCAACTATGTTTCCTATCATAAATTGTCAAAGGAAAATAAGGCATTTGTGAATCAATTATTTGTTACAGCTATTCCTAATAGTGTGTAGGAAGCTTTAAAAGATCATATATGAAGGGAGGCAATGAATGAATAAATGAAGTCCCTTCAAAAGAACTCAACGTGAGAAGTTGTTGACTTGCCTAAAGGGAAGATACCTATTGGATGTAGGTGGGTCTTCACCATTAAACACAAGGCTGATGGAACTATCGAACGGTTCAAAGCAAGACTTATCGCCAAGGGATATACTCAAACATATGGAATTGATTATATAGAGACATTCGCACCAGTGGCCAAAATTAGTACTGTTCGTATTCTACTATCTCTAGCGGTGAATCTTGACTGACCTTTGCACCAATTTGATGTAAAGAATGCATTTTTGCATGGAGATCTCCAAGAAGAAGTATATATGGAATTGCCTCCTGGCTATAATCTACAGACTAAAGGCAATAAACAAGTTTGTGTGTTGAGGAAATTCCTATATGGTTTGAAGCAGTCTCTTAGAGTGTGGTTTGGAAGGTTCGCAAGCTTTATGAGATCTATTGGTTACAAGCAAAGTAACTCGGATTACTTCTTGAAGCATAATGAAGAACGAATCACAGCCCTTATTGTGTATGTTGATGACATGATAGTAACTGGAAATGATCCTGAAGAAAGGAAAGCACTGCAGGAGCATCTTACCCGTGAGTTTGAAATGAAAGATCTTGGTGAATTGAAGTATTTTCTTGGAATTGAAGTTTCAAGATCAAAGAAAGATATTTTTCTGTCACAACGGAAATATGCATTAGACTTATTGAAAGAAACTAGTATGACAACATGTAGTCCAGCTAACACTCTTGTGGAAGAAAATCTGAAACTGGGTGTGTATCCGAATCAAGTTCTTGCTAACAAGGAATGCTATCAGAGACTAGTTGGAAGATTAATGTATCTTGCACATACTTGGCCTGATCTAGCTTAGGCACTAAGTGTTGTCAGTCAATTTATGCACTTCCCAAGCGAAGAACATATGAATGCTGTCAACCGTATCTTACGCTACCTGAAGGCATCTCCAGGAAAGGAAATTTTATTCACGAAAGGAGATAGTTTGGATGTTAAAGGCTATATAGATGATGATTGGGTTGGGTCTATTGAGGATAGACGTTCTACATCTGATTATTTCATGTTTGCAGGAGGAAATCTGGTTACTTGGCGAAGTAAAAAACAAGAGGTAGTTGCTAGATCCAGTGCTGAGGCCAAATACAGAGGAATGACTAAGGCAATATGTGAATTGTTATGGATCAAAAATCTGATGCAAGAGTTACACATTAAACAAGTCAGCCCTATGAAGTTATACTGTGACAACAAGGCAGCATGTGACATTACTCATAAGGCAATCTGGGTCATAAGGCTATACAGATGCTGATTGCACTAGGTCTATTGACGATAGACGTTCTACATCTGTTTATTTCACGTTTGTAGGAGGAAATCTGGTTACTTGGCGAAGTAAAAAACAAGAGGTAGTTGATAGATCCAGTGCTGAGGCCGAATACAGAGGAATGGCTAAGGGTTATGGATCAAAAATCTGATGCAAGAGTTACACATTAAACAAGTCAGCCCTATGAAGTTATACTGTGACAACAAGGCAGCATGTGACATTGCTTATAACCCAGTTCAACACGATAGAAATAAGCATGTTGAGGTTGATAGGCATTTTATCAAGGAAAAACTGGAAGCAAAGTTGATTGAAGTTCCTCATGTTCGATCTCAAGACCAGCTTGTTGATGTGCTGACCAAAGCAATGTCGAACCAAGCGTTTAATAATTGTCTCGACAAATTAGGCATGAGTAACATATACACACCAACTTGAGGGGGAGTGTTGACAATTGGGAGTAATTATCTCCAAGTTAGTTCTCCATGATTCAAGCTCTTGATTTGTCTTTACTGCAAGCTGTACAGGTATATTAGAATTTCTATAAATATTTGATTGTATCTCAGTAGTTATAATTTTTCTTATATTTATCAATTACGGTCCTAAACTAACTAGAGGATCTAAAACTGTACAGGGGTTATTTACGCCGGGGGAAGTAGCGGAGAAATGTATTGAAGCTCTTCCTCGTGAACTTTTTATTTTTGACTTTAAGTATTTGTTATAATTTATTCTATAAACCAATCACTTCGCAAAGTTTCTCTATGCAGCATTTCACTGAATGTTGTGCCTTTTCCAGCCTGTATGAATGGGGATGAAGTTATACTGGCTAATGTCTTTCTATCTTTGTCATATTGATTCCACAGGACAAACATAACCTAATGGAAGTTGTTCAAATGTGTCACCAACTAAAGGAACGCCAACTTTCTATGTATGCAACATGATGTGAAGTCGTGCTCCACTTATCCTGAAAATATTCTCACATATTTGTTCCTTGCACTTGCACATCATCCTTCATGTCCTAATGTTCATTAATGCAAGGAGGTTCACGCATTTTAATCAATTTACCGGTGTCCCTACTCCCCTGTTGCATTTGTTGCTATGTACAATTCACTTCTCTTTTAATTGCTCTAAATGAGGATTCTACAAGACAATATCCAGTTACATTTAAATCTGTGTTTATATTTCCCAGTTCCGTGTATGCAACTTGGGAAATTGTGCAGACAAGGGTGCTAGGTGTAACATATTGATAGAAGTGTCTGAGCCTAATTTTCAATGGCCATTATATATGCCAAATTACAAGGGCCAAAAATGATTTTAGGATTTTAAAGAAGTTGCTTTTGAGAACAAGAAATGTATTTTAGTGTTGAGTGAGCATCTGTGTGTAGGAATGCTTTCCACGTCTGTAATGCTTCTTAGCTCTTTTAGCAAAACTTTTTACCCATAAAAAAATAAATGAACTTAAAGTTACGGATTTGCCAATATAGTTATGCTTTTGGTATAAAAGACATTTTTTTTTCATATAATATTCTAGAATTACTTAACACTAATGCTCATACACATAAATAGGTCATACATTATACGTGAGGTGCATTGTAACTTGTCGTTGTAGTTGATTGAGAACAATGCTATACACAATTTTGGGTGGGTGCCACAAAATTTTTTGTCCCTCATTTATCATGTAACTCCATAGCAGAAGTAAAACATTATAGAGAAGACAAAACATAAAACAATCTAAAACCACTAAAAAAAGGCAAGAACAAATCATAGCTGTCCACAGCAAACCACCTGTGCTCAACTGCACTGGAACAGTAGCATCCACATTGCATAGAACCCAATTCAACATCCTCTGCTTTATCCAACATCCTCTGCTGTCTCTCAAAATAGACCGCACACTGCAGCTGCATGATCAGAACAAAGCAATAGGAATTGGAGCATCCGACTTCATGGTAGCTTAAGTATGCTATTGTCTGTTATATTATTCGGGTTGTTGTTGGCTTTTGTTTTCTAGGATTTGGAAGGATATCTTAAAAGTGCACATGGTGTAAGATTATGTTCATTAGTGGCATTGTCATAGAAACATTAGCAATTAGATGCAAGCTACTTACATTTGATACGAGAAGTACTTACAAATATATGCATTTTGGGAATGCTGCCTTGTGTCCCGCATGATTTGTGTAAATCAAATATAAGTAGCTTGCATATACATAAATAGGTCATAAATTATATGCAAGGGTACTGCCTCAATTATTATTATAATTATACATAATAGCTTGTAAACAATTTTAAGGTATGTCATATTATTGAGATAGTCTTTGGCTTCTATTTTCCCGGATTTGATCGATGCGTTAAATATCGTCAAGGAATACATATTATGTATAAGTTTTGGATCACAAACTTTAATTGGTTTTATTCATTAAAAAATTGCAATTAGATTCAAGCTACTTGCATTTGCTATTGTGAATACTTACAATAATATGCATCTTAGTCATTTGGCCTTCTGTCCCCCATGAATTTTGCTGCATTGATACATGACACTAGAAAAAATATATTTGCCTAAGGTCACGTTGATTTTGAAATGCAAATGCATGCTCAGAGTAGAATTCCCTTACTCTGCCTGAAAATGCAAGGTTAACTTGTGTCCTTGAGACAACCTAGCCACCTCTGTTCCAATGTAAGCTTTATATTTTTTAAGGCAATTGCATTTTTTTTCTTTTTGTGCTGATGCACAGATGTGAAGGTGGGCAATCAGGAGTTTCCCAAAAAGGGAAAAGGAAAGTCTTTCTACAATACTATCTTCCAAAATATAATGGGAAAGGTACTGATGGTATGTTTGGTTGGGGATGCAAATCCACATGTTCTTGTCATAAGTTATTTATCTGATGCAAGGTTTTGGTTTTATGTACAACATTATGTGCCATTTCATGTTACTATATTCTTAACTTCCTGTTTAAGTTTTCTTACTCATCAGTCGATGGTAGCATTCAAACAATATTGACTAGCCAGATAATTTCCTAGATAAACAGTAACTGTTTTGTTTGACATTATGATTTTGTGGAACTTACAACATATAAGCATTTCCTGAAAGAGAGAAAAAAAAAGAAAAAAGATATGTAGTGTGTGTTGGCTGTTGCGTGCAATAGTTGTCCGTATTAGAGAACCTTCGGTAACAACATTTAATTAATCACATTTTATGTGTTGGTTGGAGATGTCTTTCTTTTCCACCTTTTATTCTTGGACAAAATTCTGTTACTAGTTAAAGATTACTGCTCCCAATTCCCAAGACAGAAACTGCGCTACTGCCAAATCATGGTTGAAATAATAGTAGGACCTTGTTACCACTTCAATCATGTTGGGCCAGAAAAGGCTGTAAAGCAGAAGATTGCTCAGTGTGGGGCCTTCTTCCTTGTTGCCTAAACCGAGGGCGTTAAATATGCTTGGGTAGCCTTGTAAAGCACAACTTGGGGGCACACTTGAACATGCCCTGAATCATTATAATCTTGAACTCCTAGTTCTTTTAGTTGGGATGACTCGATTTTATTTTATTTTATTTTTTTTGGTTTCTGTTTTTGTTTTTTTTTTGTGTGTGTGTGTGTAGAGATAGCTCAACTTCATGGCTTCTTAGCATGGAAGTAAAAAATTTTGAGACAACAGGAAGCTGAGTTGTTAGGATGGACTTGTTTAGCACTGTATTTATTGTAAACTCTACTATTCTTACCTGCAGGATTTATGAAGGTGTTGTGCAATCTTATAACCCAGGAAAGAAGAAACACGTGGTAAACTATGGGACTTGTGTACTTCTCTTAATTATCCCTGTCCAAATTGTCCCCTTTCTTGAAGACTTGCTGAATGATATTTGCTTCAAAGATACTATATGACGATGGAGATGTGGAAGTTCTCCAGTTAGATAAGGAGCAGTGGGATGTTATTAGTGAAGGTTCCGAGCCTAGCAAGGTATTGATCTGTCTATTATCGAGCAATCTTTTCTTCTTTGGCTAAATTGCAAACTTTTAGCATGGAATATAATGTGTTCAACCTTTTTCCAGCGACTTAAATCATCGAATGTTTCCCCATCCAAAGGAATGTAAGTATCACTGTCAAAGGCTTTTCTTTCCATGATTCAGTTTTGTGTCATTTTAGTTAATTAAAATACAGTTTGGGCAGTATATGGTTGATATTATGCACAGATTAGGTGTTTTGAACCACAACATTATAAAAACTGATATGAGGGTCTTGAATGGATCCACTGTATGGGATGCTTTGCCGATTTTAAACTCATCTGAAATTCTTCTACCTTTTCTTCTGGTTTAAACCAATTTGCCTGCTCTTTACTTCCTAGGAGTTCATGCTCGCAACATTTTGGACATGCTGCTTCACTGCTCCTGCACCCAAATCCACCACTGCTTTCTCTTCCACTTTATGCAACTAACTGGTGCCAAGTCCGTTGTCATTGTAGTGGGCAGAATGATGTGATTTCATACCCCGACTGACCTATGTGAATAGTTTGGTTTTTGAGCAATGAGATGACTACTGGTGATGGTAGGATTATGAATCTTACTCAACTCGTAGATGCCAATTGACTGGTGTGTGCTTGTTCTGGGTTGTTCATCTGCTGGGACCCATGGTCCCCATGTATGTGTCATGGCCCAATGGCTAGGTCAGAGTGCTCATCTGGTAGGCCAACGGATTAAATAATTGACACTTACGATTATTATCTGGCATATGTGTGTCACACCTAATGGCCTGGTGAGCCATTTTATCTGTTCACACCAGTTTCAAGGTGGGGGTCCACCCGATGAATGGCCTGATGTACAGCTGGAAAATTGGCATATGTTGGGGACTAGGAATAAAAAATCCAGTCTTACAAGTAGCCATACCAGGCAGGGTACTTGGTTTCGAGAATGCAATTTCCATTATGCATCTTGTACATTGTTGTTGCTACAGGTCAGCCAAGGAGGGAAAAAGTAGGACACATGGTGCCTCAAGACGAAATAAGAATCCTTATAAGAAGTATGGAATTCGTATGTTGTGGGTATTTAACTATCTTTCTTGCTTGGTGAATTCTGAAAATTTGTGACATGCTTTCACCTTCTAGATTCAGGAGGAAAACGACTATAAAGAAAAATGTAAAGAATAGCCATAGTGGAATGTCAGAAAGCAACATTGGTGCCAATGCCAGCAATTACGCCAAAGGAAGAGCTACCGCTGACTTATCAGATTCTCACCCCGACACTTGTCCTGAAGTCAATGAAGTTAATTCAGGTAAAGCTACTGCCACTTTCAAAATCAATGGTTTGTCTCTTGTTAACCTAGGGAAATGCAAAATGCCCACAAGATGATAATTTCATCCATTGGCTTACTGTCACCTGTTGTTGGTGCCAAATTCAATACATGCACTTCTGTCATTACCCTTGCAACCTCACTGAGTGCCATCTGCTCCGTGTTGTGGCTATGATGTTTGTTACATGCTCTTCACACCCTCACTGAGAAATGAGAATAGTACTCTGCTGTAATCAGTGTAGCTGATAAATTTTCTTAAAATATTGATTTAGCTACCTCTTAAAAAATTAATGAGTGGCACTTAACACATCATTTTGTGGAAGGATTTAATTATGGTCTTAAGATACGTACTATTTAGGTGATGGGTGTACCTTGGATGAGTCAACTCGAACTAGGTGATATCCAACCCAGTTTGACACCTTGTGTGATCCCCCCCCCCCCCCCATTCATCCTTGAGTTGAGTGATTCGTGACTTTGACTGAGGACTGAATGAGTTGATCTGAATGAACAAGTCTTTTAACCATGGTAGAGATTTTCTCTATTCTTTTGGTTTCTCATGTCCTACTTTTTTCTTATTAGATGATTTTGCAAACAAGCATCTCCTTCAGCAGCCGCGAAGGAGGAGGAACAAGAGGCCCCAGCAGACCTAGAAGAATCAGACAGAGAAGAGAAAATGGATTCTTCCGATAGAGGAGCTGCAGGAGATTCGGATGATGAACCCCTTGTAATCTCTCTTTGCCTTCTCATCTTTGGACTAGATTGCTTAGCATCTTACTAGTTATTCTCCCTCATTTTGTTATGTTTCTTCCAATGCAGAGTATGTGGAAGGTACGAGGAGCAAAAGTAGCCTAGAGCTTGGAGACTGGCCTTCTCTTTGAAAACTCAAATGTTGGATTTGGCTTTGTTGCCATTTGGTCTGTCGATCTGAGTTGCTGAAGGAAGATGGACGTTTTGGTACCTACAATAGATGCTGCTAATAAACTATAGTAACACAAATGCCGCGATAAGGGCCATGTGTATGTAATTTCCACTGTTATTGTATGTAGCATGCGTTTGTAGCCATCTTATGTAGAGTAGTTTAACCACTCATCTTGGATAGGTCATAGCCAAAAAATTACACATCCAACAATCCTAACCATCTGATTTGTTCCTTCAAATGGACCGTTGAAAGGAATCATCTTGTGTGCGATTTCCGACTGTTCAATTGGTATGCTAACCTTCCCCTGGATTTTTTGACTGTCTGTCAATAGTCGGTCCATTGATCCAACTGTTAACATCATTTAATCAATTTGGGTTTCGGTTATGGTCCATCCAAGAAGCGGTTAATCAATTGGATGGTATGAATCAGGTGCATTAGCTAGCCTAGTAAGTATTGAATTTCCAGGTATAGTTCATTCATTATCAGTTGCATTTTGCTTATATTCGAGAGGACACCTTTATTTGAGATGTGTGACAATTGTCGCTTTCTAAAGTGTCTGGTGTGAAAGGACCATCTCCACTTTTTGGCGTCACAGTACAACTTTGGCCTAAAATTTGCTGCGACCTGTCATTAGTACACATGATGAATTATGTAGCATCCTGTACATCAAATAATGTGTATGATCTTCTGTGGGTACATCATTTGGTGATCTCCAGCCTTTGATATTAAGCTCCCACTATAAATGTGTGGTGCATCAGAAACTTCTCAGCTTTGGAGAGTTCAAAGCCTACGATTGGTGGCATGATTTCTATGTTTGATGGATTAACATCTTTGAACTTGGGAGGCTTCAGGGTGATGGCGCATCCCTTATGTGTCCCACATCATCATCAGCTTGGACGATTAGAAAGAGAAGGTAGCTGGTCCACAAATCACAGTCCATAAATTTTAGAAAATAAGAAGTGCATTTATTTGACGAAGGAATGGGAAGCCATATGCACTTTCCTAACTTGTAAATTAGGACATGCCATTCTCTGGGAACATTGTTACAAGAGATGAGCTACTTGATGAGCTGCTTGCTGGATGATTTCATCAAAGTGCTATAACTAATATGGCCTCATTTACTATACAAAAGAAGAAAAAAAGAACAAAAGAACAGAGATTTTACTTGTGACGATGTGGGATACTTCATTGCTCAGAAAATATAGGTTGCCACTCAGTACTCCTTTAGTGAGGTTTTTCTAAGTGTAAAGCTCCGTCGCAAACCGGGAGTGTCAGCGTCATTATCATTCTCTAAGCTTTATTCCAACTACCTTGGGTTGTCCTTCACAAGTGAGTAGTGTTGGCATCATTATCATTATCTAAGCTTTATTCCAACTACTTGGGATTGGCTATATGAATCTTGTTTCCCTATTTGACTCCGGGCTGTACCTTTAATTAGATCAGAAGTCATCAATATTTTCGTAACGCCTCCTTTTGGGCCTTTTGCAATGAACGTATAAAAAAAAGACTATATTTGAAAGCATAGGAAAATTGTCAAGCTTGAATAAATTTTCTTTTAAATATATGTCGAATAAAACATTTGAAAAAAAGTGGTGACGACGAGCATGCAGTAATAGGTAATGTGATGTCATCACCAATCCTTAGGCATGGATTGTACTATCCATTTAGGCTCAAATTGAGGTCTGGTTTTGTTGAAGTTTGGCACAGAGGGGTTGAAAGATTAAGAGGAACTAGAAGAAGTATGATAGGAGATGGGTGGAGCGTAAGGAAAAAAAGTAGATCGTATGATGGGTTACCAATAATAATTTGGGAGCCATAATGATTTAGAGAAATTTGTTTGAAGGTATGCATAAGGGCATATTGACTATGTGGTTATTGTTGGGGAGGCCTTGTGGAACATTTATCTATATAAAAAGAGTTGTAAAGTGAAGGCAACTAGCATTGTTGTGATTTGTAGATCGACGTATCTGACAATGTGGCCCATTACAACTACAGGAGTCTTCAGTGTAGGTAAAATGGCACAACCATTCCCTAAAAGCCATGTCTGTAAGTGAATCCTTGACCAGTCTCAAGCCAGTTAAAGACAATGTCTACAAGTGAATCCTTGACCAGAGTCAGGTAAGAAGGGAAAGGCGAGGGGTGATGTGTAAGAATGGAAAACTCGCCCAAATCCACACTCTTCAGCCTCTTCATTCGGAATATTACTTTCGACACTTCGAGGGAGGATTTATTCCGTATCTTCTCCAAATACCAGAAACTAACTGATGTGTACATCCCATCCTTTCTGGAATCGTCAAAACCAAGGGGATATGGTTTTGTCCGCTTCAGATACGAGCAAGACGCTAAAAATGCCATGGATGTGCTCAATGGCAAAAGGATCGACGGCCGAATAGTAGATGTGCGATGGGCCAGAAACAGGGCTCCTGACAGAGCCAGCCTCAGCCATTGCAGCACTGTTCGGGTAAAACAAAAACACCATCAGGACTCAACCACCTCTTACTTGGGTGCTCTGAACAGGGTGACAGATAACCGTTCAAGGAAATCACACTCGGAGGAAGACATTGCTACAGTGGCAGATAGAAGAGCAGTAGAAACCAGACTCCAAGCTTTGTTTTTAGGCGTGCTCATTACCGTCTCCAGCCCCAACATTTCAATCCTGAGAATCCGCAGTGCGTTCAACACATCATGTTTCGGCCCATCTCTTGCTGAAATCACGCGAATATCCCCTATCAAATTTCTTCTTAGGTGGAGATCTAAGCAAGCTTTTGACGGATTCCTTCTAGATTCTGAATTCCATAAATCCTCCAATATAATATCAGCAGTTAAATGGTCCCCAGGGGAGCTTTTTAGAGGAGACGGTATTTGGTTGCGACTGTTCGGAATACCCGCTCATGCCTGGATGGAGTCAGTTTTGTTGGACCTAGGTAATCTGCTGGGCAAGGTAACACAGATTGATCCCATCAGCACGTACGGCGTTTTCCAAACGTTTGCTTGTATCAGAGTTGCTATTGCCCCTGGTACGAATATGTGGAGAGCTCTCAAGCTCCAAGTTCTTGGACAATGTTTCCCAATTCTAGCGGAGGTGGAATCACTCTATACTGCCAATACCATCCACCACAGCTCCCTCATCCCAATTGAAGTCCAGACTGTAAAAGAGAGTACGAAAGATTGGGTCCAGAGAAACTTCAGCTCCCCTCTGTCGGCCCCTCCGAAACCCCTGATAGGTGTTTGTGAAAATGTTGCTGAAACATCCCAAGCAAATGACACCCATACTACAAACAGGACTTATGCTTCCTCCCCTAAGGATGGTAACAAATTGCCTATGCAAGCAGGCATCTTTGTGATAAGCAACAAGGACGGTCAGATTCATGAAACTGCTATGGGACCTGCTGATAGGGGACTCGCTGAAATGGGACCTACTAAAATCCTCCTGGGACCTCCTGATGGGGGACCCGCTGATATGCAACCTGTTGACATAGGACCCGCTAATAGGGGATTTGCTAATACGGGTCTTGTTAAGATGGGACAAGCTGATATGGGACCTGCTCATATGGGACAAGCTGATATGAGACCTTCTAATATGGGACCTACTTCAGCTCCCCTTGGAGACCGATCTCAAACCGCTATCAGGGGTGCGGCTTCAGGTAGTGCTTGCGATCAAGACATTGACCTTGCTGACCACTCTAGGCCTGCTATGATTCATAGTACTAGAAACGTATCTCCCAATTGCCCCAGCCCATCGATGCTGCAGATACACAAAAGACTCCCAACTCCACAGCACGATCCTCTAATAGACCGAATTGGCTTGGCCAAGATTACTGCAACTCTGTTCCCAAACGAAATAGAAAATGATCAGAACACCCAAGAGGATAGACAGGCAGATATTTCTGCAGCCACAAACACTTTCAACAAGGAGCTACAACAGAGCTTTCTTCGCCAATCCAGATCTCAAGGGAACTCGCCTCTCAACCTCGGCTCCCAGTCGAAAGGTGCAGATAGTGATGAGGAACCTGATGATGATTTCAATTCGATTACCTAAGACAGAGTGTTCACAGATCATCACAAGTTGAATTGTTTAGAGGAGGCTGATCTTCATTCTTCCTTTGCTAAGGAACCGCTCTCCCCTCAGGACGAGCACAGGCTGGTTATTGATTTGTCCCCTTATTTCGGATCACTCCGAAATATGAATGCAGAAAGGTGTCATCACTATGGACCAGAGATCTTCGAAGAGGATTCAAATAGGAGGGAAGACTGTGATGTTGCCTGAGCTGCCCCACCTGACAAGATATAAGAGAAGGATACCTCCATCTCTGACAGACCGAATCAGTATCCTCCTATGGATCCTCACGAGCAACCTAGAATCAAAGTTGTCAAAGTGTACAAGAGAAGAGGGTGTATTCTCTGTAGCAGGTTGGAATAGGAATCCAGACTTAGAAGACTAAGGCGCAAGGCTGCGAATACAGGCTGTGTAACGGATGGATAAGATCTTAATTTGGAATGCCCATGGTATTGGCAATAAGAGAACAATCAGAACCTTGAAGAGGATGATTAGACGCCATAACCCCTGCATTGTGGTGATTCTTGAACCGATGATCAAGGACGCTCACAGAATCAGAATTGGCTTAAGTATTGGTTTCCACCTCTCCTTCTCTAATGATAATGAGGGTGGAAAAATCTGATTTTTCTATAAAGATTTGTTATCTTGCTCAATTTTTAAAGCTTCTAACCAATCATTAACTATTCAGATTCAGGTACATCATATTCAGCTGTTTGTTTTTCTCACGTCTGTTTACGCCAGCTATTCTAGAATTCTCAGGAGAGCTCTCTGGGATGAGTTAGCGGATCTGTCGTCGTCTATCCATAGCCCGTGGGGAGTGGGTGGTGATTTCCATGCGATCACTAATGCTTCGGAAAGACGTAGTAGAGGTGAGTTTGACAGGCAAAGCGCCAGGGAATTCTCTGAGGCGATCGACAATGCTGGGCTGGTCGAAGCAAGATTCACAGGACAACGCTTCACGTGGTGCAACAACCAAGCGGGGGCATCTAAAATCTGGGCGAGGCTAGATAGAATGCTCACCAATGCTCCCTGGACGTCTTCTTTTCCTCATTTCCGGATCAAGCACCTTCCTCGGGTTAACTCCGACCACAATCCACTTCTCCTGGATTTCCCTCCCCAACCCACTGTCAGCCCAAGGGCGTTCAGATTTCAGATGATGTGGACAAGGGACGATGCTTTCCTTCAGGTAGTTAAAGCAGCTTGGGATAAAGCTGAATCTTATCACCTGGTCTTCAATGTGCTAGCTAAACTTAAGAGCGTCAAGGCTGAGCTAAAAATCTAGAACAAGGAACAATTTGGAAATATTTTTGATCAGATGAAAGCAGTAGAAACAGAACTTGAAACGACTGACCTTCTGTTGCAACAACACTCGTCCAATCAGAGCCTAAGTAGCGACATTCAGTCCAGATTCCAAGTAGCCTCAAATCACCTAGCTCAACTGGAGATCAAGCAGGAGTTGTTTTGGAAACAAAAAGCGAGAAATAGCTGGCTCAAGGAGGGTGACCAGAACTCTAAGTTCTTCCATGCGTCCACAACAGAGCGACATCCCAGAGCTACAATTAACAAAATCGTACTAGATACAAGCGAAGAATTAATGAACTAGGAAGAGATCAAGCGGGAGGCGGTGCGCCATTTTTAAGATAGATTTTCTGGGCGCCCCATCAGCGAGGAATCTACGCTGCTAAACTCAGTCCCTCATTTGTTGACGCAGGAGATGAACGACCAGCTGACTGCGCCCCCATCCTTATTAGAGGTTAAGCAAGTAGCTCTATCCATCTCGAGAGAGGGAGCCCCGGGCCCTGACGGTTTCTCAGGCACTTTTTTCTTATCCTGCTGGGATATTATCAACCAGGATATTCATAAGGCGATGCTGTATTTCTTCCAGGGGGAAAGGTACCTCGAGCAGTCAACTCTACCCTCATTTGCCTCATCCCCAAGGGGCCTGCCCCAAGAAGGTGGTCCGACTATAGGCCAATCAGTTTATGTAACTGCCTATACAAAATTCTTTCCAAGATAATAGTGCTCAGGCTAAACCGTTTGCTGCCTTCCCTGATTTCAGTTGAGCAAAGTGCATTCATCAAGGGTCATTCGATCTTTGAAAACATCGCACTCTCTTAGGAGCTATTCAGAGATTTAAGTAGAAAGAATAGAGGAGGTAACATTGTTTTGAAATTAGATATGGAAAAGGCGTACAACTGGGTGGATTGGTTTTTCCTTAAACAGGTTCTTGGGCGCTTTGGTTTCTGCTAAAAATGGACGAGCTTAGTAGAAAACTGTTGGGCTAGCTGTTGGTTCTCGGTATTAATTAACGGTGAGGCTATGGGTTTTTTCAAGTCCTCGCGAGGGTTGCGGCAAGGGGACCCGCTCTCCGCTAGCCTCTTCATTCTCTGCGCTGATGTGCTTAGTCGTAGCCTTAATCATCTCATGTCTTCTAGGCAATGTTCTCCTTTCGCTCAACGGAGGGGCTGCCTGCCAATTTTCCACCTCCTATATACAAATGACACCCTACTTTTCCTAAACGATGGTTTAGCCTCCCTTCGTAAGATTAAAGCTCTGTTGGATGAATATCAGAAAGCATCTGGCCAATGCATCAACCGTGCGAAAAGCTCCTTCCTTTGCTCGGATAAGATCCCGGCGTCCAGAATTAGAGCCATTTCAATCCTCCTCGGAATTGCCAGATCAAACGGGCCTTTTATCTACCTAGGGGTTCCCTGGCTGTAACTAGACTGAAGGTAAGTATTTTTCAATCCTTGGTGGACAAAGTGGAGGGTCGGATCAGTGGTTGGAAAGCTAGATTTCTGTCACAAGCTGGGAGAGTGGTCCTCATTAAACAAGTGTTGGGGGGTATTCCCATTCATTCTATGGCATCCACCACCCTCCCAAAAGTGGTCCTGACTGAGCTGGAGAGAAGGTTTGCAGCATTTTTTTGGGGATGGGCAGATGGGAAGAGAAAGTTTCATTGGCGAAATTGGAAGACCATTGCTCAGCCGTTAGATGAAGGAGGGCTTGGCATCTGTCAACTCTCTGAAACTATGACTGCGTTACATTTAAAGTTGGCTTGGACCTGCAAATTCCACGCGGATTCCAGCCTTTGGGCTTCCTACATGGCAGCAAAATATGCCTGTCAGCAGCTCTCTTATATTCCTAGAGGCTACGTATGCCTTGGTTCACCACTTTGGAGGAGGATTTCTAGGTTACTGCCATTTATTGAAGCTAAGGTGCAGTGGAAGGTTGGTGTAGGGAACAATAATTTGTGGACGTCGAACTGGACGGGTCTAGGTTCGCTTCAGAACCTGGTGACAGAAGAAATCCCTGTTGACTCTTTGCCTCTAACAGTTAACCAGTTCTTGGGTCCTAACGGCCCCCTCCCTCCCTCTCGAGCTCTCTCCCTACTCCCCCAACAAGCTATTGATCATATTTTTCAAGGCGGTTTCTCCCTATCTGAAGGTCCTGACTCTCCCTTCTGGCCGCTCTCCACTTCAGGCATTTTCACTGTAAAATCAGCCTGGGCGGCAAGTAGACCAAGGGCTCTTAGGAAGGTCTGGGCAAAGTGGGTTTGGAACGAATATTTGCCATCAAAAATTTCTCTGTTCCTTTGGAAGCTGATCCACAAAGTTGTTCCTATGGAGACAGCGGTGCAATCTAGAGGAATTTCGCTCGTATCTAGATGTATTTGTTGCAACAGTGGCTCAGTTAGTAACCCTTCGGTAGAATCCCTCTCTCATCTCTTCCTTAATGGGCATTTAGCCTCGGTAGTTTGGAGCTTCTTCGGATCGACTTTTGGAATCTCAGTCCTGCAGACTCATTCGATGGTTGCTAGATTGTTTCAGTGGAGAAGGTCATATGCGGGCCGCATTTCATCGTCAAGCTCTCGGCACCTGGCACCTGCATTCATCTGGTGGGAATTGTGGAAAGCCAGGAATGGAGCTGTCTTCGATGAGAAACCTCCTTTAGCTGCCATTGTGATTGCCCGGGTGTTGTGGTGGCTCTCCACGACTCGATTGATTTGGCTTCCTCCTAGTTCCTTGCCTGGTAGGACTTTTGGTGGATGTGCAATAAAACACTCGGTGGTGGCTTGGAGGAAACCTCCTACGAGCTGGTTTAAAGTCAATGTGGATGGGTCCTCTCGAGGTAATCTGGGGTTGGCGGGGGGCGGAGGCGTTTGCAGAAATGAGAAGGGTGAAGTCATCTTCGGTTTCTCATTTGGTTATGGGGTGATGTCTAACATTGGAGCAGAATTGAGAGCGGCTCACGATGGTTTATCTCGGACTTAGTGGTTCGGGCTTTCAAAGGAAATGCAGGCTTAGGCTGGAAATGGAAAGGCTAGCTTCTTAGAATGAAGAAGCTCCGCCGTCTTAGGCAAGTGAAGTTTTCTCATATTTTCAGGGAAGGTAATGCCCCGATAGATGTGTTTGCTCAGCTGGGGAGCTCGTCCCAATCCCGCATTTGCTACTTGAGTAAAGATGCCTTTCCCAGAGAGGTCAGAGGGCTTCTTTTCTTAGACAAAGTCGGCTTAGGTACTGTTAGGAGCAAGTAACCTTTCTTGGATTGTATTGTCCCTACTTTTGTTTGTTACGATAGGTCTTTTGTTGGTCCTTTTTTCGTCGGGAGACCCGAATGTACTTTTTGTCTAGATCAATATACTCGTTTTTCGCCAAAAAAAAAAAAAAAAAAAGCGGATCAACTTATCTTTTTTGTGAGAAGATGTAATCAATATTGCCCTTAGTATGGAAAGCTCATATAAAACACTTTTTGTGGAAATAAAAAAAAAAAGTGAATCCTTGACCTGTCTCAAGCTAGTTAAAAGAGTTGTCTGTTGAACCTCATAATATGATATGGACTCAAGAGGAGAGGGAGGTAGTGAAGCTTCCTCCTAAAGGAGAAGGGTCAGAAGCTCCGAGGACGTGGGCAGTGGTGATGTTAGTCTTGATAGTTGTGGAGACCGTCTTATAGTTCTTTAAAAGTGATTGGAGAATGTAGTGGACTTTGTATGTGAATGTCTGAGAGAATGCTTGATGATCGCATGATTATCATACATGGCTTTGAGATTGCCGAAGTAATCATTGATATATGATGTTTTCGCTTATACTTTTGAATGTTGATCATGCATTTGCATGGGATTTTGACTGTTGTGAGAACTTCTTAAGAATTTCCATCCCACTTACATGGGCCGGTTTAAGCTAGAAAATATGTGCCATAAAATTTTGGAGAAATAGTAGATAACAAGCAAGCAAAGGCCATGTAATCATTTTCCTACCATTTGGAATATTCAGGATTGGAGATTTCCATTTCTCTTTAATTTGAAGAATACTCTCAGTAGTCATAGGTAGCGATGGATGTTAAATCCATATTGCCCATCATTGCCTGCCTCTAACGGCAGCTTGTTAGTATGGCCTTTTCAAATAAGAAAGGTATCATTTTTTAAATTTAGTTTACATCAGTTAGAGAAGCATTCTTAAAGACATATTGAGAAGGAAGGGATGCATTGAGGAAGAAGGAGAGCCCGTGAAGAGAGCAGGAATTATAGAAGTCAATGGAATGATTTTGAATAAGTTTTGGTAAATGAGATGGTCTTTGGAGACGGTTTTAAAAAAGAGAACCGAGGTTGTAGATGATTTTGGAGAGCGAGGTGATGTTGGGGATTAATTTGGAGAGAGTGATGGAATCAAAATTTATGGTTTTTTTTTTTTTCCTTCTAAATAGAAAAAGGAAAGTGAAGGTAAAGAAAAATGTGAGAAGATAAAAGAAAAGTAAAGAGAATCTTAGGTTTTGAAGAAATAGATGATCTTGAAATTCTAAATATGGACTTAAAAAAAGAAAAGAAAAAAGAGTTAAACATCTTGAAAGTAAAAGATCCAAGAAAGTTGGAGAAATAGAAGAACATAGAAATTGTAGATCCATCTTTTATTCTTTTATAGCGAAATTTTAGGGAAGAAAAGAAGAAAGGATATTCTTTGAGGGTGGTATGACTTGCAAGATGATTGCTATATATATGTCAAAGGAATGATGAGGTTTTGATGATTGGTTGTTTAAATATGATGAAGTCTTATCTTTATTGTTGTAATTAGAAAGTGAAGAAGAGAAGAGAGGAAGAAAGAAGGAAACTTCCCTACTTTCTATATTCTTACACAAAGCAACATAGCAATGTATATATAAAGGGCTGTTTAGATGCAAGCAAAGCTGTTTGTAAAGCACCTTGAATTGGCTAGCAAGGTAATGCTACTGATTAGTTATTTTGTTTGCTGTTTGTAAAGCACCTTCAAATACAACGGATTTGCACATTGACACATCTGGCACATAATCGAGATTGATGCTGGCACACATGCATGTAATTGAGATTGATGCCTGTACGGAGCATTTTATTCGAAGTGCAGAACTTGGGATGAGCTTTTCCACCTCTTCACAAGAATCTATCCTTAACTTCTTCTTTTTTTTTTTTTGGGTACAAATCTATCCTGGCCATATTCCACCTTTCAAGGGCGTGATGTCCTTATTATTATCATTACTGTTTTATATATTCTTATGCATAAATAGGTTTTAAACCATAGAGAAGATGTTTGCTCCGGGCTGCGCATGTTGGGCACAACTTTGCTTGGATTCATACAACCCCTAAGAGTTCCAAGTGGTCCCATGGCATGTGAGACTAAGTGAGCCAAACTAAATATGCTATTAAATAAGGTTTCATCCAATATCTAATTACATACTTTTCACGTGTACAATTTTATTTATTTATTTATTTTTACTTTCAATCTACATTTGCAATTCTCATTTGATGCATTCAACAATCACAATTTTCAATCAAAGACAAGTTTTCTATTCTCATCAATGACTCGTAGTAGGACACTTGCACGGTCCAGTCGATTGGACAAGATATTTACTAGTTCTAGCAAACATTTCATAGGCTACAATATGAAAATCACATCAGTTGGATGATCTAATCCATCCATATGTGGGTTTCTTTTTATATTTATTTATTGCCAAACCATGGATGGGATGGTTAGCATTTTCTAATAAAATTGATTCTTTAGAACTGTAAGCAATCGATGATGGGCCTAACAGATGGATAGCTCACTGCTGAATAGGCCTACTTTCCCATAAATCATGTTGACTGTCCACTAAATAGTTATTGTTCATATGGTATAAATCATCTTATTAGTGGGAAATTTACAGTGGCACAAGAAATATGTCCCGGACGTACTGTACAGCCCATATTGCTTGGTTAGACTGGCCAAGTGTCCCCTTGCAAGTAGAAAACTGCATGTGATGATGATTTCCACACTTCTTTTTGGCATCACAAAAGTCCAACTCGAAAATCACCACATAGTAACAAGTGATTACCCTTATACGGTTACACCCTACGTACATGGCTGTGGGAAGGTGAAAGAACTCTGTGTGTGATGATCGAAAAATACAAAATATAAAATATACATGAAACACCACTCTTCTTTGTCTAAATGTTTGCTTAGCCCACATTTGTACTATTCTTTGTTGAATGTTAATTTTCTTAGCCCACATTTGTCTAGACCATTGGAAAATAAAAAATAAAAAATAATAAAAAAGACCAATGGCTAGGTAGGCAACATTAGTTAGATCATCCAGCTTAAAGATTAAGTTATCTTGTTGTTGAGGTGGGCCAAAATTTGAAAACAAAGAGAGCTTAGACATTATTTTTATTTTTATTTGTTTGCAGAAAGGTGGGAGCACACCACCTGTAATTTTATTGATTTGAAAATAGTTATGTACAGCCATTTAGGTAGGTGCAAATACAACAAACAACTACCACACATATCATATAGACCAAGCAAAATACACAAAATTACAGAAAGGAGAAAACAACTTAAGCTTCTTCTTTTTTTTTTTTTTTTTTTTTTGTAGACACGAATTGTACAAACATATTTACCCTATCTCCAGTCATCTCACCGTCATTGCCATTTAGGAAACACCATGTAAGGAAAAACTGAGGAAAGCATTCTATCAATAAATATATAGAATTCTCTCCTTCCCTTCCTCCAAAGTGCTAGGGTCCAGAAAAGCATCCCTATGCCTACTTCGTGTCCAACTCCAAATCCTATCCACATTAATTCCCAATCATATTTCCTTTTAGATTGCAATGTGGCCAGAGGGGATGGCGGTGCACTCTCTGCATCTTCGCATTTCTTTGTTAGTGGAGGTCCACACAAACCGGAGTTCTCTTTGAATGATTCGCTGTTAAATGTAAGAAACTGCTGGCTCTGTGGTATTTTTCCCACAAGGAAATTCTTTGAGAGATTCAACACTGCAAGGAATGTTAGCTCTGTTAGCTGCCAAGGGATCTCTCCAAACAATTTATTATGTGAGAGATCTAATGACTCTAGATCCCTTAGATTCTGAAATGATGTTGGAATTCTGCCAGTTAAATCATTGTTGGACATGTTGAGCACAAGGAATGACTTTAGATCCCCAATTGATTCTGGGATATTCCCATGAAATTTGTTTCTCGAGAGATCCACTACAGTAAAGGCCGTAAGGATCTTTACTATTCCCATTTGTAGCCCTTTGATGACTAAAGACACTTTGTTTTGATAGTATATGGGATTTCCTCTACCGTAAATCATTTTGCCGAGGACCAAAGATTGGGATTTGTCCTCTTCCATCATTGCCTTCCAACTCTTGAACATATTTGATGGCAAATTACCCTCAAAGCTATTGAAAGAGAGGTCAAAAATTTGTAACAGTGGAAAAGCTTGAGGATGCCCAATGGTGCCATGAAATTGGTTGGATCTTAAGACGAGAACACGCAATTGGGACAAAGCTTCCAACCATAAAGGGAATGTGTCATGTATCTGATTGTTTCCAAGGTTTAATACCTCCAACATTTTGCAATTAGCCAAAGACCTTGGCACTTGGCCCTCTAATTGATTCCCACTGAGATCAAGCGTTCGTATGTTGCATCCCTCTTTAAATATTTGAAGTAAGGTGCCATTAAAAGCATTTTCTTGAAGATTCAACACATTAAGTCCACCACCAATCTCACCCAAACATGGTGGAATCTGACCGGTGAAGTGATTGTGAGATAAATCAAGGACTGCTAGGGATGTTGCATTGCAAACTGATTGAGGGATTTCACCACCAAGGCTATTGTTTGAAACTGAAAAGAAAAAGAGCGGTGGTGGGATAGGAAGTGAGCCTTCTAGCTTGTTGGAGCTAATGTCCAGAACACTTAAGTCACTGATCAATAAAAGATGGGGAGATGGTACTATTCCCTGCAGAACATTGTGAGAAAGATTTAAAGAGTATAAAGACCCATTGCCAACCTCCCATATCCATTTGGGTATTTCACCACTAATTTTATTATAGGAAAGGTCCAATTCCCTCAACCCCTCTTGATTTCTCAAGAAATTTGGAAATGTGCTGATGTTGCAAGAACGTAACAACAAAAATTGAAACTGGGGGATGGAAACAAAGGTGGAATTACCACTGCTATATTGGACTGACAAGTTGTTATTTGAAAGATCCAGAGAGTAAAATTTTTTGAGGTTTTGAAATAAGCCTAGCTCCACAACACCACTGAAATTGTTGGAAGAAAGGAAAAGTAGTCAAAGCTTGGTAAGTTGAAAGATAAATCTGGGTATCATCCCCTACAGTTTATTGTTACCCAAATGGATGTACTCCAGCTGTGAAGAAGAGGCATTGTGAAACTCCCCAAGTCGACCGCTAAGTTGGTTACCTTCGAGGTCCAACCATTGTAATGATGGGAGTGAAAGCAATGATGATGGAATGGTCCCATTAAGCAAATTATTCCCTAAGTTGATCTCTTTGAGATTCAGAAGCTCATTTCCATATGAAGAAGGAATTGGGCCGCTCAATTTATTGGATGAAAGATACAGATATTGAGGTTTGGTAAGGTTCAAAAGTGAGGATGGTAATGAACCAGACAAGTTGCAATTGCTGAGGCCTAAATGAGTCAAGAATTTGAGATTACTGAGAGAATCTGGTAACTTTCCTGAAAATCCAGTGTATGAAAGAATCAATTGCTGTAGAGTATTGTTTTGAGGGAACTCCGGCAAATTGATAGCTACAAGTGGATTGTATGATATGTCGATGATTTGTAGATTTGGCAGCTGGAAAACACTCTCAGGGAATTTTCCATGCAATCCACAATATCTAAGGAGGAGGGACGTCAAGGAGGATAAGTTCCCTATGAAATTGGGCACTGCAGAGGAGAGATTGTTATAGCTGAGATCGAGTTCAGATAAGAAATGGAATTGTGAAAGGGAAGAATAGATGGAGCTTGAAAGACCACAGTTTTGTAAGATCAACTTGCGGAGACTCCCTGGAAGTTGGGCACTGCAGAGGAGAGATTGTTATAGCTGAGGTCGAGTTCAAATAAGAAATGGAGGTGTGAAAGGGAGGAATAGATGGAACCCGAAGGAAGACAAGATCGTAAGCTCAACTTGCGGAGAGTAGGGAGTGGCAAATCTAAGGTCTGGCCCTGCAGTAAGATGTGTACCGAGTCCAGATAGAGTTCACTCAGATTGGACAGGTTTTGGACGACTGCTCCAATGCTTGGGTTTTCGAGTTTCAGGTCTTTATAGGTTGAACCATTCCAATATTCATTGAAAGAAAGATCGAGAGAAACCAAAGAGGTCAAGCGGGAGATTTCCAGTGGGATTTGGCCATAAAAAGATAAGAGAGAGAGGTTGAGATGGGTCAAACTGGTGAGCTGGTCAAACCCAGATGGGATCGGAGAGCCATCAAAATAATTGAAAGCAAGGTTGAGCTTCTGCAGGTTCCGAAGACGAAAGAGGCTTTCAAAATCAATCCGACCAGAGATAAAGAGCTCACGGAGGTCGAGGCTGATCACGTGACCAGTGGGTCCATCGCACGTGATGCCTTCCCAGGAGCAGCAATCGGTATTGTTTGAATTCCAGGAGGGAAGAGTAGAGAGGGTGGAAACAGTGAAGTGAAAACCATGCTTGGGGTGGAGTAAAGCAGAGAGCGATGATGGTTGCATTGTTGGGTAGTGAGAAAGAGAAGAGATGATAAAAAGAAGAGAACGAGAAATGATGGGTAGTTTTTAGAAGAAAAGAGGATAGCCATTAGTTACTATTGGATGGGATGGGTGTGGGAATTTAGGATGTGTAGGAATAGAAAGCGTGAGGGTCATTTATAGGCATAAAGTGAAGAGGCTTTACGAGTGTAAAGACTCATACGTGTGAATTTCAGACGAGAGCCGCTCGCCCTGAGAGTAGCTAGGCATCAGAGGAAGAGAAAGCGTTGTGGGTATTTACATACACAGCGGATTGGCCGGTGTACCACACACCACCGACCTAGCTGGTATGACGCCACCAATTTACGTGGGTCCCATGAGGTATGTGTTAAACTGTTCGTCAATTTGGCGAGCTCTTCGTGAGTCTTAGATAAAAATACGGCAGATGCAAAGTTCAAGTGGACCACACTGCAAAAAGCAATGAGGGATTGAATGTCTACCGTTAAAATCCTTTTGTTTGTCTTAATTTATTTTTCTTCGTTCATGTCTGTGTGACTTTACGAACAGATTGGATGGAAAATAAATATTATGTTAGGCCCTAAAAACGAGAATCATTGCTCCCCTGCTATTTGTGGTGTGGTCCACTTGAACTTTGGATATGACTTATTTTTGATTTTATTAACTAAAATGTGATCTCTGCAAATGGATGAAGGGTGTGGATATAATAAATACAACATGGTCAGGCCCATGCAAGTTTGATCTCATTTGAACCGTTCATACAACTCGGAACTCCTCGAGTCAGCGATCATCTTCGTACAACAGGTGGGTGTGCGTGGTACACCAGCAAATCCGACTTGAAAGAGAATTTTACAAAATAATACCTTACTATCGTGTTATTTACATTCCGGTACCTTTTTAAATTAAGTTTTCATTAGCCCACCTCATGAATAAAGTTAATCTCAACGGATAACTTCTATCACTTATGTTATCATTTTTTTCTAAAATTACTAAAATGCCCATTAATTAATTAGGTTGCATAAATAAATGTTATTATTAAAAAATTTCTAAAAAAGGAAAAGAAATCAACTGGACGCTTTGATGTTCTATAAGCCCCACCGTAATGCATATTTTATATACATTAAGGTGGACCACACCATAGGAAACATTGGTGATTGAGGGCCCACCATTAAAAACTTTCTTGAGCCCACTGTAATGCCCACCACAATGTTTTTTTTCCGTCCATGTTCATTAGGTGATGCAGAATTGGATGAAGAGAAAACACAAATATACGCTTCGTCCAAAACTTTGGTAGGACCTAAGAAGTTTTTAATGGCAAACTTTAAACACCACTGTTTCTTATGGTGTGGTCCACTTGAGATTTTGATCTGCCTAGTTCTTAGGTTCATGCCCTAAGATGATATGGGAAAAATGGATGGATGGCTTGGATATATAAAACATGTGGAGCTCATAAAACACCGTATGTAATCCGCATTCGGTGGGTCTCTTTGTGGTAGGGCTGTCAACAGGCCGGCTCAGGGATACGTCTCGGCCTGGATTTTGAACTGTTTCGAGCTGGCTGCTATTCAAAATTCTGATTTTCCCTGCCAGATCCCGGCCCACTAACACCCCTGCTTTGTCCTAGGTTAAAACGTGTCTAGATTAGATGCACCCCGGTCTCACCCAACGCGGTGTGGTCCTGACTGTGGGGCCCACATTGATGCATGTATTGTATATTCAGGCTGTTCATCCATATTTCTGCTCCTTTTAGGGCATGAACACAAAAAATTATTAAGCACATCCAACTCTCAAGTGAACCACCACGCTGATTGAATATCCGCCATTAAAAATTTCCTAGGGCCCACTGTAATACCCATCATGGGTTTTTTGATAAGGACACAAAGACCTGAATGAAGGGAGTAAAAAATCTCCGCTTGATCAGTTAACTTTTGTAGCCCACAAAAAGTTTTTAGTGGTGGATGTTCAATAACATCTGTTCCTCCGGCATGGTCCACCTGAGATTTAGATCTACTTTTTTTTTTTTTTACTCTAAAACGATCGGAAAATCTATTGGAAGATGTTATATACAATGCATACATCATGGTGGGGCTCATAGAGTACCACTAATATATTACAACGGGAAAGAGAGACCGGAGGCAGATTACCTTCGGACCATGCCAGTAAGGAGTGGCTGCTGATCGCTAGCTGCTCGATAGGGCCTATCATGATGTACGTGTTTAATCCACACCGTCCATCTATTTTACTAAGATAATTTTAAGGCATGAGGTAAAAAATGTAGGAGATTCAATTCTCAGGTGGACCATTTTAGAGGAAACAGTGGCGATTAAATGGCCATCATAAAAAATTTCTTATAGGATCAAAAGTTTTGGATCTAGCTGGTTTCAACTTCTTCCTTTCATCCAGGGCTGTGTGTCCTTATCAACAGGTTGGATGACAAATAAACATTATGATGAGCAATATGGTGGGCCTTAGGGAGTTTTTAATGGTGGGCATTCAATTAGCATTGTTTCTTATGGTATGATTCACCTGAGATTTGGATCCTCTTAATTTTTGGGTTCATGACCTGGATATACAATACATACGTCAAGGTGGGCCCCACGGTCAGGGCCAAACAAAATCCATAAATCCTCATCCTAATTAACTATGCAATCCACGTCCAGAGAAAATTGTTGACATATTTTTTTTTTCCTTTTTTTGTGATTTTTTATAAAAACATTAATTAATAATTTTACTTTTAGATATCTATTTAATTCTTTTTAAGCACCTTTATTAATTAATGGATATTTAAGTCATTTTTGAAAGAGATAATAAGCAAAATTGGAGAAGACTAACAGAAGGTTTCCTTGACAATAACAAAAGAAAAACTTAATTTATAAATGTATCAGATGTAAATACTATATTAATGAAGTATTATTTTGGAAAATTCTCTTAATAAAATTTAAGTAGGCTACATGACAGAAACAATGAGACCGAACATCAACCATTGAAACATTTGTGGGGTCATAAAAGTTTTAGATCATGCTATGTTAGGGGACCGTGGAAGCACACATAGTAGAATTAAGAGGAGTAATCCAATCGCACAATCCAAGCATAACAAAAACACAATGGTTTAATGTGGAAAAACCCTTGCAAGGAAAAACCACAGTATAAAGTGATGTATGATCACTATGAAAGCATAAATTACAAAGAGAGAGCTTATCCAAGTCAAGAAGTGGGTGCTCAATTTGGCAGTTTCCAATTACACAAGTGATGGTTGGGCTACCGGGATCTTTGTATTTTTGTAGCGTATCTTACTTTAAGATGACACTCACTTTTTCTATCAAAAAAATTTTCTTTTATATGTTTTGCCGTCTTTTGGTAGTGCATAAATCTTTCAGAAATTTATAATATGAAGGGATTTATTTAACGACATCTAGTAGAGGGATGTTGACTTTCACTTTTTTCAGCACCCTATAATATCTTGAGAGTTAGAGAGAGATCTTAGTGCAATCAACTGTTGGGGAATGACACAATCAGCTTACTTTGGGATTCCGATTCTAATCTATGTTGGGCAATGCTAGGTCTATCATTCTCATATTCTTCCAGGTCCTTAAGCTTGTCAGCCTTTACCGGAATGAATTTGTTAATTGTCTTTCCACTCCTAAGAATAGTAATAAACTTGGCTTGCTTTATTTGATTTAAAGAGCTTAAGTCACTAATTTCACATTGTGATTTTGGATTGGGGAGAGGTTGGGCCGAAAGCATCCCTTTCTCTCTAATTGTTAAGTGCGATTCAATCCATTAAATAGCCTTAGTAAGGTCTTGAAATGCTTGTAATGTGTCTTGATTGAAAAGCTCTTGGTTTTGGACGTGTTTTAAAACCGGATCCTCTTGAGGTTTCTTTCGATTTAGGAATTGTGTAAGGATCTCTTGTGGGTTAGCCGTTTGTCCATTCCTCCAACCGAAATTTGGATGATTTCTCCAGCTGGAGTTGTATGTGTTTGAGGTTGGTCTTTTAAAAGGTCTTTGGTAGTTATTCACAACATTTGATTGCTTATTTAATATCTCTTAAAAAGTGTGTATTGTTGGACAATTTTCAGTTATATGTATATTGCAAGCACAAATACCACAAACAACTTCCTCAACTTTACTGGGTTTGATAGGTTCTGCCTTCTTAAGTTCCATGACCTCGACTTTCCTTATGAGATTGGTTACCCTTGCACTTATATCATCTTCTTCTTTTTAAGCGTAAATTCATCCCCTTTCCTTTGATTGAGTAGGCTTAGAAGTGGTGGGTCTTGGGAAGGTGTCCCATGATTGCACATTTTCTGTTAATTGATCAAGGTAATCCCACGCATCATCGGCATCTTTATTCATGAATTCACCATTACACATCATCTCTACGAACTGGCGCATTGGTGAAGTTAATCAATTATAGAAAAAACTAATTGTTTGCTATGTTTCGTAGCCATGATGTGGATAGGAATTCGTGACATCCTTGAATCTTTCCCATCATTGGAAGAAGGTCTCTTCCTCTTTCTGGGCAAAGCTCATGATTGCTTTCCTTAAATTATTAGTTTTATGAAACGAGAAAAACTTTTTGAAAATTTTTTAGGTCATCTCGACCCATGTGTCGATGGATTTTGGTTTTAAGGAGTGCATCCATGTCTTAGCCTTCTCCTTTAATGAAAAGGGAAACAATTTTAGTCACAATGTGTCTTCTGACACGTTTGAAAAGTGTAATGTGGCAACTATCGCATCAAACTCTTTAATGTGCAAGTATGGACTTTCAGAATCTATCCATAAAATTTAGGAAGGAGTTGGATCACTCCAAGTTTTATGTCTACGTTTCCTGCATTAAGTGGAAAAATCATGCAGGAAGGTGTAATCACTCTTGCCAGTTATAAATAATCTCATAAAGTACGAGGTAGGGATGCATTATGCACCTTGTTTTCATCTTGAACTTCAACTTTCTTAACTGGTGGTTGAAGTTGATTTGCAGTCATCGCTTCTATTGACTCAGAGGATCTCAAATAGTGTCTAATCCTATGATGGATAGACAACCCTTCGACTAATCCTCTTTCACTCAAAAGACGTATAATGTTATCACGGACCCACTTGGGCATGGAAAACTCTCAGCCCTCAAGTAATTAAACCAAACTAAACCTTAAAAAAAAAGGCAAATAAAAGATCTAGAAAAGAAAGAGAGAAAGATTTGGAACAAAGTTACCAGATAAGAGTTGTTAGGTTAGGATCCTACGAAATAAAAAACAATGTCAGTTTCTAAAAATAATTTAGAAAATCTTAACTTACGAGCAAACTAAAAAGTTAACCATAATCGTAATCTAATTCTAATACTAATTTATCTTAGAAAAACATAGCCATAGTCCCTGCCAACGGCGGTAAAAACTTGTTCACAACCCCAAGTGTAGGGTCGCGATGTAATGATAACTCGGCGAGAAAGAGGTCGAATCACAGGGACTAAACTTATATATATTCTGAAAATAACTAGAAGCAGAACCAGAAGAAGAGCTAAAATAAAAATCTGGAATAAAAGAAGTAATTGTGAATGAGTATCAATCAATTAAAAGGAAACTGGAGTACCAAGGATCCACTTGTGGCTATCAAGATGGTACCTTACTTGATTCAATAAATTCAATTGGAATTGGAGTCTTATCCTATCCAATTGGAAGATAAGAGAATTGAAGCACAATATGAACTTTGCATTAAATTAGTTCACACAAGAAAGATTATTGTGAAGATTGGAAGGGATTTCATCATCATACCATGCCCAGGAGACGATGGTGAATAATAAGATTTATCGATTTCACAATCTTATAATGGAAAAGAAGATATTCAAATCTATCACAGCATCTATTGTAATTTGAGTCACAATAAACCATAGAAAACTGAAAATATTCCTTAATTTCAAACTAAAAATCAATGAATTTTAACATAAACATGAATTAAAGCAAAATAAACATTTCAACACGCTATAAGCTTCTCCTCTTAACTCCAGCTAAGAGGTTTAGTTAACCATTGACATGATTAAAAATAAATCTCTTAAAGAAGACATAAAAACTAACTAAAAGAAGAAGATTGGGGATGAAAGGATTTCTTGAAGTTCTCCAACACTGTACTCCACTCTTCTAACCCTAATTCGTGCCTAGAAACAATTAAGAGACCCATATTTATAGTATTTGTTGGGACTGACTTTGAAATCGCCTCAAATTTACGTAAAAAGTTAAGCATCGGTCGGACCAAATTAAGGTTAAAAATTGCACTTTCTCGCTAGACAATTCTGTACGATTTCGGTCGGATTGAAATTGTCTTCGGTTGAACCGAATTAATGTTGAAAATTCTGTGCAGAAATTTGTCAAATTTAGATCGGATCGAGCCGAGTCAGGTCTTTTTTTAAAAAATAAAATTAAACATGGACTCATGCCATAAAATTTTCATTAATCTTGAAAATTTTACATCCTTTCAAACAGGTCCCAACAAAAAGGTTCCGAACCACACTCCTCATGCAATCACAAACTCAAAAGAAAAAAGGCTATCTAGAAGGAGACCTGAGACCTCTATCCACCTTAAGCCATGACTACCTTTATACACCAAGAACCCATAGCAGGAATGAAAGGGGAACTGTTAGAGGTTAGCCCCGATCATGAATATCCGATGGCCCCAATGCCAACATTATCCAAAACAAGAGCACCCTTCACTAACCTTGAGAGGTCTGACCGAGATCCATAAATTTTATTTGGGTATCCATCACTGGCTAATCTCGCCAAGGCGTCGGCCACTGAGTTCCCTTCATGGAAAATATGATTGAATTTGAGATTGAGATTCGTGCGTAATTGTTGAATAGCTCCTAACTTGTACTAGATGTTCCAAGATATGTTGGCCTGAGGCTCGTCTACCGCATTTACAATGATCTTGGAATCAATTTCCACAATAATGTTGGGGAGACCCAGCTTATAGCATATTGTTATACCATCTAGCATGGCTTGGGCCTCTGCAACCATATTCATGGAGAGCTCGTAGCTTCTGTGAAAGGTAAAAATGGTCTTACCACTGTGGTCCCTACAAACTCCCCACCTCCACTCTCTCCAGGGTTCCCCCTAGATGAGCCAACGTTTAACTTCAGCCAACCTTTCGGAGGTTTCAACCATCTGACTATGATGGGCTTGCCAACAAGAGGAAGATTGACATTCGGAATCCTTAGGGACTGAAGGGTGATAGAATCTGCCATGGCGATCCTGTCCGGGATATGGATGGAAGATCCAATTTCTCTTAGCCAATGAAAGATGTCGGATATTATACGGTTACCTGACATCGTGTGGCCTTCGAATTGAGCATTATTTTTGTTGTTCCATATCTCCTAGGTGATAATGTAGGGGGCCAGACCAGTGAGAAGAGAAACTCTGGTTTTTCTGCTAGCTTTGGAAGTCCACGCAAGAATTCTCTAATAAGCTGACTGATTGGGCATAGAGACCATATCAAAGATCCGCTTAAAGTGGTCTCAAACATCACACGCAATACTGCTGAGGCTAAACAGGTAGTCCAGATCCTCCACTGCCCCGTGCCCATGGCTCGAATAGGCCCTCTGCCGCTGTCCCTTGTTCAGCTGAGAAGACTGCTAATCGACAATGGAGGAAGAAGGGGTTGGTTGGAGAGTGGAAATCGTCCTGCAACATTCACACTTTGACGTCAAAGATATGCCGAACCTCTAGATAGCCATACCACAGGGACCGCTCCATGGAGGATTTTGCAAATGAAAATACCCATCTTCGGGGGGAGAACTTTGTTCCAAATCTGCTTAGTCTAATGAAGGTTGGACTGATGTTGTCTGATCCCATTCCATGCTGATTTGATGGAGAATTTACCTGAAGTAGATAGGTCCCAGATCATTCTATCTTTCCTGTAAGAGAGGGCGATTGGGACAGCAGCAACGGTCTGCATTGTTATTGGAGAAATTATGCCCTAGACTTCTGATAGGTTTTTGGTACTAGGTTGGAAGAAGAAATCCCTGATTGTGGCATTCAGCAAGTGTAGCGGAATGGGTCTCTCAGTAGCACCAGCAAGCAGCCCTCTTCCTGTCCAATTTCGGGTCCAAAAGTTGATCGAACCTTCTCCAACTACCCACCTGGAGTGGTGCAGAGTAAAAGGTAAAACTCTGAAGATCTCCTTCCAAGATGAAGAAGAAGCCGAACCATTCAAACCTTTGTTAGCTAGCAGTTTCTGGAAATATTTTGTTGAAATGAGGTTGGCCTAAAGAGACGTCCCCTGTAGCATCTGTCATCCCATCTTTATTCTGAATGCATGCGTTATATCATCAAAGCTTCTGATGTCGAGGCCTCCCTTATGGAGAAGAGTACATATTCTGGATCATTTCACCCAATGCCTCTTGTTACCTCGATCAGAACTACCCCAGAAAAAATTAGCAATAGCTCTTTCAAGCGCTTTAGTAGCTGATTTTCGGATGGTAATGTCCGATAGCATGTGAATGGGAATGCTGGATATGACATGTTTGATTAGCATCAGTTTTGCCACCGGGTTTAGAGCCGAAGGTCGAGCTGAAGTTAGTTTCGGTTGGATCGAGTCGAGTCGAATTAGTTATGAAAATCACAATTTCTTGCTGGATTGTTTTGTGCGATCTCGGTCAGACTGAAGTTGGCATAGGTCAGACCGAAGTAGCTTGTTTTTCTGCTGCGGACTTTGTAATTTTCTCCAATTTTTTTCGTCTTTTATACTTGGTTTTCTTGGGTCTTGAGGTTTTGAAATCTTTAATCTTGGTCTCATAAGATCAACTCCTTGCTTTGGTGATTCTTGTGCATCAAATTCATGCTTTTGACATTCTTTTTAATCCAAGCTCTTAGATTCATCTCATAATATAGACATGTGTAAAATATACCAATTAAACATTGTTATTTTTATAAAAATGAAAATATGAACAGGGGGAAATATGCATTATTTGACACTCAACAATCAATCATTGAATAGATGACCAATATTCTTAAATCTAATCTTAATCATCCATCTCAGCTGGGATCACAAGGCATTTAATTTGATTCAAGAAAAAAATACAATGCTATATATAAACATATGCCTTATTGAAATCCGGGTCATCTTACTTATTATGTTAACTTTTTATTAACAAAGTTGGTTAAAGCTATAAAAAAAAGGTATCAGGATAAATATAGAACGGTCAATAATCAATGTTCATTAATTTCATAGTTTAGAGTTGCTTATCTTACTGTTCAAGCAAATTATGACATCAGCGGTTCAAGTATGTGATGCCTTTTACTTTTAGAAAAGGGTCCCATGCACTTTTTTATTTCAGCTATTAACTGCCCTCCTTTCTTTTATTGTAACCTGTTTCACGAATCATGGTCAACAAACCTTAACTATTATAAGGTACATTGACAAAGTTTCCGAATACCGGTAACGACAGGTGAGTCTTGTCATCCGGATGAACCAGCCAAATTTGAAGCATTATTATTATCATTATTATCATCATCGTCATCATCATTTTTGGCATCTCACGGCTCCAGCCAATAAGATAATTATTTGAACTAGTCGTGTACTTAAAAAGGATTAATTGATAGACTTGATTGATGATCATTCTATAAACAAGTTTGCTTATTCGAATATCAGATGGGCCCGATTCTATTAGGCAAGGCGTCTAACATTATCATGATTGACTGATGAGTGGCTCCGATTAACCTAATAAAGATGAGGGCCCTTGTTTCACAAACCAGGCCGAAAGGTGTATCAAGATGTGAATGATTCATAGAAGTGAGTTAAACACGTTCGGTATACATATGTTTGTGGCCCCGTTCTTTGAGTCAAGGCAGCTTCACCATCAGGATGGTCAAATGATGGCTCCAATATCACATGTGTGACTGTTTTCCACATGTGCGTAGAGTGCCGAAGGAAAGTGCAATCCTTAGAAAAAGCGCATGCACGGTTGGGGTCCTTACTCTTGCCCCAGTGGTAGACTCACGTAAGTTTCAACACCAGGTCAAGGGTTGGAGTACCCATGGGAAATCCCACTGCCGTGTGAGTGTGTGGGGATGCGTACATGTGTGCCTGTGTAAAAAAAAGTGCACACATGTGTGGGGATGTGTGTGTAAAAATAAGTGCATGCATGCATGCACATAGATCATCTTTTGCCTTTCATTTTATTTATTTATTTGTGGATTATCATGATGGACTCACATAATAAGTTAAAGGAGATTTTTGTTTTTTTTTATTTGGCCATGTATGCAATGGGGGCCCTTCGAGAGTTCCTATATAAACTCCACATTATGATGCACGGCAGTGGGCCTACTTCCCTTTGTATTCATGATGTAATGTGGAACTTTGTATTAGGTGTTTTGCATGGATGGGATCAACTCAGCCCTATTTCCCAATGCTGATGATCAACTAATTACATGAACAAGTCTCATTGGTAGTAGTAATTATTGAACAGAGGTGGCATCAAGTGGCCCACTTCCCATCTCTATCTTACAAATACATTAATCCATATTTTTTTTAAACAGTACTTCTCAGTCAAATATTGTACATCACAGCAAATTAGAGGGCCCCACCCTTTAATTTCCAACTACTCTCTGATTTCCATGCACAGCAGTCTCAACAACTCACCAATAACTGTTTACAATAAAATAGAAATTATGTACTGTTGCATTACATATGAGACACCCATGATGACTAGGCAACAACAATCACCACGTCAAGCAAGCAACAAACCATGACCAGGCTAGATACGTGATTCGATCCAAAATGGTCAACGGGCTTTCTTTATATATATATATATATAATATAAGAAAGCTGGTGGACCCTTTTGCATGACTAAATTGAATCAGGTGCCTGACTTGGTCATGGTAGTTGCCCACTCGTGTGTGTGTGTGTGAGTGGGCAACTATGAAGCCCTAGTCCTACCTGCTGGTGTTGCCCACTTGAGTTTTGGACCCACTTCATTTTGGGTGAAGACTTATAACATGGGCTAGAGAAATTGATGGGTGGAGTTGATGTCACACAAACAAAACGGAGTCCCACAGAGATTATCTTTATACGGCTCCCTCTAACACAGGTTGTAACCCCTAGAGGGCCAAGCATAAAGGAATTTGTCCCCATAAAACCTTCTAAGCAGCGCATAAGGCTCTGAACCTCTGTGGGCCATACCATGTTCTATCAAAATAAGCAGTAGGGGTACAATAACCCAACTTAAAACCGACTAAACTATCGGACCCACTCTCTCCATTTCACGGTCCCAAAATCAGTGGTTAAGAAATTCTAACCTCTGATTCATAGACACTAGTTTGTAAAAAATACAACAATTGTATATTTTTTATTTTAATTATATTAGAATTTAATATTTATTAATATTACAAAATATTAAACTATAAAAATTACCCTCACAACTGATCATCAGCTAGAAAACGCATCTGAATCCCAATTTTTCAGTCGGATTTGTTGAGCAATCGGGTAAATCGATATCCATTCCCAGCCGTAGTTGAATCCACTCAGATTCCATTATCAGGGCCATCAACCAATCAGGCACGCTTTGGGTTCCGGGGTGTCCATACGCTACTAAGAGAACCTGATTCGGGTCTGGTCAATTTTAGACATGGGTAGTAGAGAAAAACTTTGATGCTTTGGCAGAGTAGTGATGGATGATACACGGCCACTTAAGTAATTACTTTAAAAATATGTACGTGGCATGGAAGTAAGTTAAATTGAAACGTCCAAATTATGTGGCTCCCAGCGTAGATGTATCACAATCCAAAAATTATGCAAATTGGATTATCTGACCATTGGGTTAGTGGACATTTGTTAGAAGGTTAATAATAAAAAGCATCCAATGGTCCTATTTCAATAATCAAGTATCCATGAAACAGAGGTCAGGATTGTTTATCCAGTATGATTTCGGGACTCTGACTTTATAAAAGTAGGTCCTGAAGTTTAGTCAGTTTAATTTTAGTTACTATTTAGCATGTGTAAAATTTCCTAAAGCCTGCATGTCAAGCATCATATGCTACCTGAGTATCATATAGCTCCTGTACATGGTATCGGTATCGGATCCGCAATCATTTGGGAGTTGGTACCTGTCGAGTCTGGTCAGGTTCAGTTTCTCGGAACGGGGTTTAATACCATAATGGAGTCTAGTCAGGTTCGATTCATTTATATGGGTGCCTGAGAAAGATGTGTAGCTCACTTGGAGTGGACCCGTACTTAGAGAGAGAATTCTCACAACTAGTTGTTGATGAGAAAATTCCGCAACAAGATAGGTGTGTGGTCCACCATGGTGTGTATGGCATCCAGACACTTAAGGCAGGAATGCCCAGCCATGAAAACAGATGCCAAACAATTAGGGGTGTCAACTGGCTGGTTTAGAGCCGGGATGGGCTTGACCACCCTGCATTGTTCAACTTACGCAGAGCCAAGCCCAGGCTCATGGCGAGTTAAAATATTCCAGCCTGAGCCCAGACAGTAATGTTTATTTTGGGATCGAGACTGAGCCCCAAGGCTTGGTTAGGTTGGAGAGAGAGAGACCGAATTGCCTTGCAAACCCTAATGGTCAGATTCAGGTGGTGTGCTCTCACCTTTCTTTAAAATAAAATTTCTTTTTTTAAAAAAAAAAACCCTAATGGTCCAGGCTGGGCCAGACTCAGGCCAGATTAAGGACTGTTTTACACTGTCTAAAACCTAGACTGATTGACTGATGGGCCTACATTTCAAACCCGAGCCCAGTCCTCGGCCTCACATTTCAGCCCATGCCTGTCACGTGGCAGGCGAGCCCACGGCATGGACAGCCATACTAACAATTAGATTGATTCAATCATTTGGTGCCCTTGCGGGTTTCCTGTGGTGGTTGGAGTGTTTTCTATGGTGTAGCCCACTGAATGGTTGGAATGGCATGATTTTTTGGGCATCCCCAACTCTGTCTGAAAGGTACGTGGATTCATATTTTCTTTGAAATACGGCCATCCATGGCAGAGCCATCCTGTTGTTCGCTTTGGGGGAGGAATGTAGGAAAATGTGTCACACATTGAGAAGGGTTGGAGCAATGCCCATTGGACTATTTGGCACAAGGAATGGTTTTTATCATTCATATTCGGCAAGCTGGACGGATGGGATGGGTGTTAAAGGCACATTTTTCAATCAATGGTTTTGATCGTTGTATTAGGTCGAAGCCAATGTTTCCACGGTCAGTGCCCAAGAACTATTTGACAAATTCAATGGTTTGGATCATTTCAACGGTTTGGATCAACTGTTTCGATCCCCGAACATGGATCTTATGTGCCAAGCCATTTTTTTTCCTTTTTTTTTTGGCTAATGGTATAGAGTAGTACACAATGCCACTGAAGTGTTCATTGGGTTCACCACCCAGATCTGCTAACATGGCATGATTAAAGTCATAAGAATAGTCTAGATCATATAGAAGTTTCGACCTCACCCACATGGATGGACCTTTTCACTTTTGACTGTCCATTTGATAGTTGTCTGTCCTTTGATGGCAACGGTGGGGCCTGTAATCTCTGAAACAATCATGAACAGGGGTAATTTTTGTAAGATGCCTTTCTTTAGTTGCAATGGGAGTATGTTATATTTGCATGTAAAAAAGGGATTCTGAACGGTTGAGATTTGAGAACGTGACTAGCTGTTGTTTATTGCTTGGCCCATCTATGATGGAGATGAGTGCCTGCCTAGATGGATGATCCTTGACTGTCCATCTTTACAGACGTCCATCAATTTTATGGTATCCGTCCAACTACAAATCGCCATTCGGCTGTTAGAAACAAAAAATCAATCCTATGATATTCTAACATTAGACCATGAACTCAAGGCACAGACAAACGGTGGTGGACGGTCGGATCATTATACCATGCAGCAACGTGGGTCCATCGCAGATGCGCCATGACAAAGCATGCAAAACCAATGAAATTGATATTTCAGGTTTCAGAATCAGTCTGAGGCACCAACACACTACCATGCACTTCACCCAAAAAAACATTAAAAAAAAAAAAAAACATAAAAGAGGTCATATTCCATCAAAATATCTACCATATTAAGTTTTTAAGTCACCTTTATCCTTGCAGTCAAGGTAGCGTAGAAAGTTATTAAGGAGTTTGATTTTTAATTTACTGGTATAAATATTTATAAATTGATAATGATTATTTATATATGTAATTGCAATTACACCCATATTCTCGTATGAGGATTAAAAGGCATGCATTAATTTGTAACTCCAAACCCAAGGTGAAAAAGGTAAAAGTTTGGGGCCCACCGTGATGCGCGTGGCTTATCCAAGCTGTTCATCCCTTCGGCCCCTTCCCTGTAGGTCATGAGCCAAAAAACTGAGGCAACTTACTTAAAAATAGGAAGTTAAATTAATATATCCAAAATATGCCACCTAGCTTAGATGTATGGTAATCCAAAATAAATGCTAATTGGATTATCCAACCATTGTGTTAGTGGATATTTGTTAGATGTGTTGGCAGTGTGTTTGCTTTCTACCACGTGTGGTGTATACCGATTGTTGACGGTCAAATATTGCATATATTATCCTCCATTTATATATTGGTTTTATGAACATAATAATGCTTAATATTCTATTTTACTCATGTTTGTGTTGCAAGGTGAATTTAAGAACTTGGTTTGAAAGGGTGCTAAAAGCATGAATTTTATGCTCAGGAATCACCAAGGCAAGGGATAAATCTTAAGACATCAAGATTGAAGAATTTACATGCCAAATATTCAAGAAAATCAAGTGAGGAATGAAGAGAATCAAAAATTTAAAGTGAAGAAAAAAAATCATGAAATAGTCCTGAAAAAACATATTCTGAAACTCTGGGTCATTTTGTGAAATTGCGTAGCGTGAAGTTTGTTTTAAGAAATTATGCAGAGTGAAGTCTATTATAGCAAACTGCGTAAATTTGAGGCTGTTTCTAGAGTTTTCTAATTATGTGCGAAAGTTGGAGTTCCACAACTATAAATAGGACTCTTTAGGATGTTCCTAAGTATCTTCTAAGGTTTAAGAGTGAAGAAAAAGGGTGGAGAAGCCGTCACCAAGAGTTCTTCTTTTTCTCCTTAGTTGTTTTCATGTTTTTCTTAAGAAACTTTAGTCTAATCATGTCTATAGTTGGTTAAACCTCTTAACCCTAGTTAAGAGGTGAAGCTTGTAGTATAATAGAATGTTTCTATTGCTTTGATTCATATTTATGTTGAACTTCATGGATTTTAATTTGATATTTAAGGGATACTATCAGTTTTTAATGGTTTATTATGACTCAAATTATAGTAAATCTGCAATAGCTTTGAATATCTTTTTTTCCTGATTTGAGATTGTGAAATTAGTAAGTCCTGTTGTTTACCATCATCCCTTAGGCATAGTAGAGTAATGGAATCTTTCCTAATCTTCACAATTCTCCTGCTTCAAGATTATGGGATTGGTAAATCATGTTTTTGCCATTGTCTCCTGGGAATGGTTTGGTGATGGAATCCCTGCAAATTATCATAGTTCTCATTTATTAGGAATTAGTTCAATGAAAGTTTAGATTTAGTTTTATTGATATTTTTTCCAATTAGATAGTAAATGACTCCAATTCTAATTGTGTTACTTGAATCAAGTAAGATGGCTCCCTGATTACTACAAATGGATCCTTGGCATCTTCATTCTCATTTTTAAATTCTTAGTTTTAATTACTCTAATCACAATTACTCTCTCAAATACTTTAGAATTAGTTTCACATGTTCTTCTAGTTCTACTTCTAGTTAATTTCATAAACGTACAAGTTTCAGTCCTTGTGGATTCGACATCAGTCTTACCAAGATTATTACTACATCGCGATCCTACACTTGGGGTTGTGAACACCGGTGTGCCTGAATCAATATATCGACTCGATTTAAACCGATCAACTTTTACCCCAAGCTTCGAAATAAGTAAATACATCCAATATAAACATATATGATCGGAATATGATAAGATCAGTTGACTACTCAACCACTTACCGAATTTTGTAATGATCAGGTGATAATTGAAGGGTGGAGTTCTTCCTCTAAAAAAGGGTTATGCTTTCCTTTCATAATAGAGGACTTTTTTATACCTATGCAATCAGACAGAAGAAAAAACTCACAATTGGACACTAGGAGCAATTGCAAGAATGTGTCTCTTGAAAGAACTGCTTGATATTTGATAAAAGACAAATCCATTATATGAGCATATTTTGGATTACAACTAAGAAGTATGGCTAAGAATTACTGCTACTGGATTATCGCTACTCTTAAGATAAACTGAGATAAAAGATAGATTTATTTTGATTTGATTGTGTGTTGGATGTCTCTCTGTTGATTTCCTCTACTATTTATAGATCTCTCCTGCAACCTTCATTCAAACATTTCTTCTCTTTAATTCATCGGTTAAAGCAGCTAAAGAGTCTCTCTCTAGATCCTTCTTTTTAGTATGTTTCTTCCTTTTTACTATTCCACTTCTCTCGACCGAATTCCATTCTGCCTTCTCAATTATATTTTACCTCTAAGTCGCACTCCAAGCTTATACTTATCTCGACCACAATGCCTTGTTAATTACGCCTTGTCCTTAGATGAAGTGTATCGCAAAATCAATGCCAACGATTATTCCATAAAAATTGTATTATATCTCTCAAAAAATCTTTTCATACAGCTCCCACCATTTGTGTAATGTCACGTGTCATTCTCTTATTGATTCTGTTCTGTTAATCGGGAATAGGGTACAACATTGCCCCCACGTCACCTCACCTTTGAAAAAGGTGAAGGCGACGTTGCTTCATTACGCGATGAAATTAATGCAATCAGTCCTTTTCTATGTATCGGCTCCCTATTGACCAAATGCGACCAAGATAACAACTGAATGGTAGTTTGTTCTTCGCTACCCTTATGACACGTCCCACCTAGTTATATCACTTGAGGGATCATGATTACGTCATTAAAACACATGATTTTGGCTAATATGTATGCCATTTCAAATATTTCCCTATTTTCCATCATTTCTCGGATCTCTTCGTTTTCTTGTTAAAACCTTCTAAGTATCTCATGGTTGCCTCCACATCCTCTATTACTGTGATTGCGTATCAAGAAGAAATGTCCAAAGAATTTTAAAAACTTACTCCTTATGTTATGGACGAAATCTTGTTTGAATCTTCTATTTTTATAATAGGACTTTTCGTGCACTCAGGCCAACTTTCAATCCTGAAACCACTTGCTCTCAAATTGAATCATTAAGTGAATTCTTCCATGCATAGCCTGATGAAACCCTTCTCCTTTAATCGATTCTCCCAGGTCCTTCGTCTCTCAAATCCCCAAGGGTCTGTCCAAAACCTCTAAATGGATGGGAAGAAGAGTACAACCGTGTATCCAAGTAGCATGACAATACATGAAACTTGATTGGCATTGATGAATGTATCAAAATTTTCCTCATTGACTATCCAGCTTACTCGTCGTTAATGGTTGTTGCTTTGGCTTTTTGGATTCGATTGACAAACACTTTTCACTTTGGCTGTAGCCCTATGAGTTCCACAATTAGGGATGTATGTTCCCTTACTCATCTTCTTCCATTCAGCAAAGCAGTTTACTCGAATTTTTCCACTAAGGCCGAACATTTCCTCATCTACCTAAAGAGGTAAGGTAGATCGTATTCAAGCTTCATGTTGCTCTTCCACACAAATAAAGATATCGTCAGCCACAAAGAGCATGCAACATTTCTTCTGATGTGGATTTGTCAATATTTACTCCATGTAAACGCAATTCAAATCACCAAAGAGTACCTCCATTTGGATGAGGCATTGCGTAACAGCCGGCAATTAGCACTTGCTCCTTTTGTGCTTGGCCATCTTTATCGTGGTCTGTATGAAGCAACCACCAAAGGACTTCACAGTAGTGGCGGCCCGATATGGCTTATACAAATATGACTTTTTTAATATTTCAAGTTCTTTGTTTACGAACTTGTTTCATCTTCAACTGTCCTTTCTTATTATGGATAACACATCCTCTCATACCAAAGAATCTCCCATTCATTTGCTGAGTGCATGAACTATTTTTTCTCTCTGCAATCTTCCCCATCGTTTCTTTTACCTATTCCAAAATAAAGATATCGACCCTTCTTGACTTTTGTCAAAAAATCTCGATCTACTGATATTGAATTGTTGGGAAAAAGAGAAAGTTTGGGAGAGCTTCCCCATCTGCAAAGATCTTCCATATGGTGGTTTCATCGATTATAGTGCTAATGTTAAATTAAGAATTGAACAATATTTTTCAAATCTCATTGCCGATGATTTTGGATTGTCCTAGTGCATTCCTTACCCTTACACTCACCTTCAAACCAACCACCATTTGAATGTTCACTGGCAGAATTGGTCGATTTCTATATCTCTCTACACAAAAGCTTTCAATCAGTGAGTGCTACTTTCCTATACCCTCCATTTGAATGTTGTCCCCACCTGTAGATGATATTCCATGAATGTTGGGAAGAATATTACTTGGGATTAGTCACAGATTCGACCAAATCTATCATCACCCACATACTCCCACTCTCAATGGAGAAAGAGAAACCAACAGCTGAGAAGAAGAAAATGAAGAGAAATCTTCCATGAAGACCACTACGAACTGCCCCACCATGTCAGAAATAATACTCAACATACATCGCTGAAATGTGGAGGTGGCATTACACAATCTGAAAGGCATCCTTTGGCAGTCAAAAGTGCCAAAGGGATATATAAACGCAGTCTTTTCCTAGTCCTTAAGAGAAATCTCTATCTGGTTATAGCCCAAATACCCATCCATGAAGCAATAATAGGAATGATCTGCTAACCTTTCCAAAATCTGGTCAACAAAGGGCAAAGGAAAGTGGTCCTTTCTTATAACGGTATTCAACTTCTGATAGTCGATGCACATTCCCCAAGCAATAGTGACTCTAGTTGTCACAAGTTCATTATCCGCTTTGGTTACAATGGTAATTTCGGACTTTTTGGGCACCACCTGAGTTGGACTCACCCATTAACTATCAAATATAGGGTATATGATATCCTCATCCGATAACTTTAACACCTCATCCTTAACTACTTCTTTCATATTTAAAATTAGATGGCATTGTAGTTTCCTAGATGTTTTTAATTTGTATTATCTTTAAGGTGGATGCAACGAGTATAAATCAAATGGCCAATTCCCTTGAGGTCCGTAATAGTTCATTCAAGAGTTCTCTTATACTCTTTAAGAGTAAAAATCAACATACTCTCTTATTTCTTATCCAAGTAGGAAGAAATCATCACTGGATATGTCTCATCTTGACCTAAATAAGCATATTTGAGATCAGTAGTTAACGGTTTTATGTCAAGCTTCGATGCCTTGACACAAGATGATAGAGGCTTTGAGTTAGTTAAATGAAATGGTTCAAATTCAAACCTCTACTGGTTAGTTTCAAGTACCAGCTTTACATCAAGCAAGGCATCTATCTTCTGAATTATATCATCATGTAGATCAGTGGACTGGGCTAAGCATGCATCTAGAGTGTCAGATTACAAAGTCAAAAGTGACTTATTTTCCACGAATGAATCTATTAAGTTAATTTCATGGACATCATCACAATCCTCTTGTTGTTTGCACATATTGAACACGTTTAGCTCAAGTGTCATAGTCCCAAAGGATAACTTCATAATCTCATTCCTCCGATTTATTATTGCATTTGATGTGGCTATGAATGGGAGGCTAAGGATGAAAAGAATATGAGTGTTAGCATTAATGACGAGCTGCATATCCGAAACAATAAAGTCTACTGGATAATAGAATATATTAACTTGGACATGCACGTCATCTATTATTCCTCTCAGTATATGAATCAAGTGATCGACTAGTTAGACTGTGGTCTTGGTGGGTTGTAATTCACCTAGACTATGTTGTAAGTGAATCGAATAGGGAATTAAATTTATACTCGCCCCCAGATTGAGTAAAGTATGCTCAATCCAATAGTTCTCAATCATGCATGAGATGGTTGGGCTACCAAAATCTTTGTATTTTTGGGGCATATCCTGTTTCATGGTTGCACTAACTTTTTCTGGCAATAATATCATTTTCTGAATGTTGTGTTGCTTCTTGATCGTACAAAGGTTAGCATATGACAGGATTTGTTTTATGGCATCCAACAAAGGGACATTAATTTTCACCTATTTAAGAACTTTTAAGAAATCCTGAGTGTTAAGTAGAGATTTCAGTGAGATCAACCGTTGTGGGAATAGAGCCACAAGCTTATACTTTCTTTTTTTTTATTTCTTTTCATATGGTGTGTTACTAGGCTCGTCATCACTTTTAGATTCTTCCAAGTCCTTAGGCTTCTCTGCCCTCGTCGGGATGCTTTATTTCTAAGAGTGGTGATAGGCTTGGCTTGCTCCAGATGTTGAGTGGAAGAGCTAGGGTGACTTATCTCATATTGCAATTTCGGGTTAGGAAGATATTGGGATGGAAGAATTCCCTACTCCCTAACAGTTAGTTGTGACTCCAATCTTTAAATGGATGATGCAAATCCCTAAGGATGTTTTAATACCCTAGAATGTTTGCATAGCACTCTGATTTAATTGCTCTTGATCATGTATGAAATTTTGAACTGGATCCTCTTAGGTCCTTTTCTATATCAACAACGAGATAATGATCAAAGGAAGAGGCCCTTGAGGATTTTTATCTGCATTTATCATGCCCCAAACCCGGAGATTGGACTCACAGGAATCCCGATCGCCGAATCCAGTGCCGACAGCCTCCGTAGTACCTCATTCTCGGCTCCCAACACTCATACGCCATATTCCAATCTTAGGATCCTATGAGTCTGATCTCTGGGTTTGAGGCGTGATAGAAGTGTTCTATGGTTCCAACCATGATGTATATGTTTTAAATCCATACCGTCCATATGGCTGGATGGAGGGGTCCACCTTTGATGAATATGTTGTGTATCCACACTGTATATTAGGTGGACCACACTACAAAATCGGTGGGGATTGATAGGCTACCATTGAAACCTATTTTGGGATCATAGAAGCTTTGGATCAACTGAAATGTGTTTTTCCTCCTAGTTCAGGTCCATGTGACCTTATGAACTGATTGGATGGAAAATAAATGGTATGGTGGGCCCTCTAAATTTTAACAGTGGAAATCATTATCACACTGTTATTTGTGGTATGGTCTAGATGATCTTTTGATATAATTCATTTGTTTGGATAATGCTTTAAAATGATCTCTATAGATGGGTGAATGGTGTAGTTGGTATGGCCCATTTGACTCGGCTTGTTCGACTCGGCCCATTTGATCGGCCCATTCAATTCAGCCCATGTGATTCGACCCATTCAACTCGGCCTATTCGATTTGGCCCATTTGATTCGGCCCATTCGATCGGCCTATTTGAATTGGCCCATTTGATTCGGCCCATTGGAGCGGCCCACATGATGCGGCCCACTTAAGGTATATGAGGCCCAATAAGACGTATGTGAGGTCTTTGTGTGGACTGTGGGACTGAGAAAGGGGCAGTGCTATTTGGAGTGTAATAAACCCCGGTGATTATCCAAAATGAGAACCGTACTGATATTTGAAGCTCTAGTGAGGAGTTGCATTGATATGTGGATGAGGATTGGCATACATGAGTTGCATTTCGCATCGCATGGCCTTAATATGGCCGATAGCATTCATGTTTTACACCGCATAGCCTTGGTACGGCTGATTGCATTCATGTACTCATCAGTATGATTCCGCATTACTCTAATATTACATTCTGAGCAAGCTCATATTGCGCACACACTTACATCGCCCTCTAACCTTTTTATAAGCTTATGCATGATTGATGCGTGTAGGTGACATCAGAACGCAGTCGTAGCCTCGCCGCAGTAAGAGCGTATAGTCGAGCTTCACGAGTTTCCGTTATTATCACTATCTTGTATTTCTCTTTATACGCATTGTACTCAAAGTTTTTTATCATAGCGGATTTTGTGATGGTGTTCTTGTGATTATTGTTCGTGGGTTATGCTTATGGGTATGCTCATTACGAATCAAAATTATGTTAAAAATCCTCCTTGTAGAATTCTAGGATCGGAACCTGGTGTATGGGTGCCAGGAGCCGAGAATGGGGTACTACGGAGGCTGTTGGCGCCGGATTCGGCGATCGAAAATTTTGTGAGTCCAGTTTCCGAGTTAGGGGCGTGACAGCATTAGTCGTTGGTCTATTCTTCTAATTGACATTTGGATAGTTCCGCCAACTAGAATTATACGCGTTTGAAATCAGAGCACTGAAAGGTATTTCATAATTGTTCATGGCATTAGATTGCACATGTAAGAACTCTTGGAATGCAGGAATTGTAGGACATTCCTTCATCAAATGTATGTTACTTGTGCACATGTCGTAAACAGTTTCAAGGGTATACTTGGGTTTGACCGTTTTTAACTTCTTTAATTTTATGGCATTAACTTTCTTGTGAAGCTATCCACCCTGGCATTGACATTGTCTTTTTCCCTTGAGACATAAATTTCTAATTTTCCAAGAACTGAGTTGACTTGGGATGAGTCGACTTGGCTTAAGTATCCTGAGATTGCGCGTTTTCACCTAGCATATCAAAGTAGTCCTACACATAATCGGGATCCTCATTCAAAACTCCCCATTACACATCATCTCTATAAATTGAGGCATGAATGAAGTTGGTTCTTCATTAAAAAAAGAAAAAATGCTTTTCTAATCCCAAGGGTTGGTCAAGTGAGAGAGAGAGAGAGAGAGTTGCCTTGTAAACGATGTTTGGTACACTTAATTAAATGGTATGAAATTGCATGTTTGGAAATGTCATGGTATTTTGACCGTCCAATCTCACATTTGAAATCAAACTCTTCCTTCAAGAAAAAACATTGATTTAAGTAAAACCTATGCTTAGTACACCAAGAAACTACAATCAACGGACCAGATTTACATTAATGTTGGTCACCTGTGCATATATGCAACTCAAATGTCATATGTAAATAGCACATAAGGATGCACGGCATTGATAAAATACATACATCAATGTGGGGCCCATAGATGTACTAGATTTCACAATCCAACAAAAATCTACTAGTATTTACTGTCGGGACTCAAATGATATGGTACCTAAATCAATCTAATTCTTGCCGTGGTTTCCAAAAAGCCAGGTGAAATTTATTTGAGACCAAATGCAATTTCATACCATCTAATCCCATGTTCCAAACAGGAGCCAGGCTAATCCAGTCTCAGGACAGGATAGTAGAGAATTGCCTTGTAAACCCTTAAGTGACAGGCTGAGCCAGATAAGTAGTTGTGCACTGTCTAAACCTGACCTAATTGAGTAACGGGCCTAAATTTCGAGCCTGAGTCAAGCCCTCAGGACCAGTACTCCAGACCAAGCACGTCCTGAGGTGGGTTGGACCGGTGCATTGACAGCCCTATGAGTAATCCGGCTGATTCAATCATTTGTTCTGCTTGGGTGTTCTCCTATGGTTGTTGCATTGTATTCTATGGTGTGGCCCACCCAATATATAGGTGAAATGGCCTGATATTTTGTGCGTCCTACACCTCTCCTAACGATAAAATGAGACAGAGGAGGCACGCGGATTCATGTGATCTTTGAAATACAGCCATCCATGGCAGAGCCGTCCTGTTGTTCGCTTTTGAGGGATGCGGGCAGAAAAATGAGTCAACAATTAAAGAAGGGGCGGCCTAGGTGAGGAACCAAGTTCAACATTTATATGGGTTGGATTAATGCCCATTCCACTTTTAGGCGAAATCGATGGTTTTATTTTTAACATTTTTAATCGGCCAAGTTAACATTTCCAGGTCACTATTTCCAACAATCAATGCTTTTGATAGTTGAACTAGATCGAAGCCAAGGTTTCCATGGTTTAGATCAGTGCCCAAGAACTATTTGACAAATTCAACGGTTTAAATCAATGGTTTAAGTCACTGAACATGGATATAGTGTATCTTGATTATTAGACAAAGCCACATCTACCACAAACTGTTCATCTGGTTTCAACGACCTAGATCTGTGAACATAGCGTGATTAAAGCCAAAAGAACAGTCAGATTATCTAGAAGTTTCGACATCACTCACGTGAACGGACCATTTCATTTTGGGCCGTCTATTTGATCGTTGGCTGTCCATTGATTGCAACTGGGGCAATTTTGTCTTTTACCTCCCAGGTGGAGAAAAGACAAGAAAACGTTTATGAACAGTTGAGATTTGACAACGTGCAGGGAGATGGATGATCCTTGACGGTCTATCTGTACAGATATCCATCAATGGTATGATGTCCGTCCAACTGGAGATCCTCACCGGAACTGTTACAAACAAAAATCAATCCTACAATCTTCTAACATTAGCCCATCAAATCGTACCAGGTGGACGGTTGGATCGTCATATCATGCAGCAACAGTGGTTCCATCACGGAAGGGCTAATGGTGATGAACTTCAAGCGCGATTGATGCAAAAACAAATGAAATTGATATTCCAAATTCCAAAGCAGTTCGTTCTACCCGCACACTACGTGCAAACAGACGGTAAATACTAAGATTACCAATAAAAAAAATAAAAAATAAAATAAAATAAAATAAGGTGTTGTATCAAAATATGTACCTTAACAGCCATTAACATAGCCATTAATGACTGCACGTAATCATTTGTGGTGTGTTATTAGCTGACATGGATGGAGGAGTTCATCTGGATCAGATCCAATCCATCCAACAGATGGGCCACTTCATTTTAAGTATTGATACCAAACATAACACTGATCCAATACTCAAGTAGGTTTAAATATAAGAAAGAGTGTAAAATCTGCCTGGTGCTGCCTGTCTGAGTTTAAGACCGACCCAATTTTTATTTAGGTTCATATGCAGGAGGCGCCTGATGGACGGCGTGGATCTCAAGCATTCTCCCCCACATAGTGATTGGGCAGATGGTCAGGCCAGGCCAAACTTTGTTAAGCCTGGCCCATTGTTCAACGTACGCCCGGGCTCAGCCCAGGCTGCGACGAGCCAAAATAGCAGTTGGGCGAGGGTTTCTTTGATGGAGCAAGGGCTACAAAATGAATATGACCTCTCAACAAATTAAAATGAGGTTTTACATATTGTCTATATATTACAAAATTGCCCTTCCTAATGGGCATGGTCAGGCTGAGCTGACAGGCAGTTTGTACAAGGTCTAAAGGTGGGTGATTGAGATACGGGTATGAATTTTAAGATGGGCCTAAAAGCCCAACAAGTAAGTTACAGTATAATTACATTTTTAGATCAAAACACTCTTAGATGGATGTTATTAAAAACATTGCTTGTGATTCACACTCTTAGCTTGAAAATTGTCTTATTTATTTCAAAATGCCTCAAGCTTACTAAATCATTCTAGTCTGAATAGTATAGCCCATAACCTTGAATTCCCTACAAAATCACGACCATAAGCTCGGAGTTGTCATTTTAGACATATGCTCCAACCACAATGGGAACGTCTCTGGGAAGGGTTGAGAACGTCTAACCTAAGAGTTTTTTTTTATAAAGAATGTATATAACGAGAATTCACAGGAAAAGGGGTGTCAATGGGATGGGTGCCAGGCGAACTCTGTCCAAACCGGTACGATATTGTACAACATAGACCTCGGCCCTGTCCAAGCCCGTGACGAACCAAAAAAGTTTAACCCGAGCCTGGGCCTGGCTAAGATATTTATGCTAGGCCTGAGTATAAGTGTTTCTTAGATGGATCATAGGCTACAAACAAATATAAAAATGCAATAGAATAAATGAACACTTTTATTTATTGTATGTATTATAAAATTTCCCTTACAAACCTTAATGGGCTTATCCTGGATGGGCTCATGGACTGTTGTACACTGTCCAAACCCAGCATGTTTGAGAGATGTGTCTAAATTTATGCTCGGCTGGCTCAAAAGCACCGCCCATTGACAGCGCAATCGACACCTTGAAAGGATCTGTAAAGCGGTAGATAAGACCTAATGGGATGTCTCGAACAGCTCTGAGTGATGAGCCGGTGCACATGATCTGAACCATTTGTTTGGTGGGTCCTATTATGGATTGGCAAAATCATGAATTTCTCACTCATCCGACACCGAATAAAGGTTTGGAAAGGAATATTGGCAGTGGTCAGATCAATTTTAAAAGGTCGACCGCTAGGACGGTTATGATTGTGTGATGGATGCCTTTTGGGACAATGGACAGCAACAAATTAGAAAATTGAAAGAGATATGATCAGTGGTCTGGATCATGGACTACTTCCCTCATTTCCATTTTTGTGTGGGAGGGAGCAGATGATTAAAGTCCTCAGGTTTTATTTTTAGGGGTAGTATACGGCCAATCTCGCAATCGTGTGTAACACCTAACCCAAACCCAATACCTGCGTCCAAATGTGTGTAGACGTCCACGGCATTGTGTGTATTCCATCTAATCCACACATCAGATGAGTCCCACAATAATGATGAAAATCCATACTAAAACTTTCTAATTCTATAAGTATATTACTATATGGCCACACCATGGAAAGTAATGAAAATCCGTCCTAAAACTTTCTAATTCTAGACAATGATTAGATCGGCATTGCTTCCCAACTTAGTGGGGCTACAGGTTAGATTAGATCAGCATTTTCCTACAAACAGAATGGCATGATTTTTATTTATTTATTTGTTTAACAGAAGCTAGTTGCCTCCGCCTCACCCACCCGAAGTTGCTATGGTCGGAAGCTAATGGAGCCCACCGATATGAACAAAAGAACAAGGCAGACCCGTAACTCAAGTGAACTGGGATGGAATGCCTACCATCGAAACCTTTATGGGATACACAAATTTTGGATCAGGTAATGTTTTTGTTTTCATTTCATCTCAGTTAGAATGACCCTATGAACGGTTTGGATGACATATAAACATTATGGTGGGCTCCAAAATGGTCTCAGCGGTAGGTATTTTCATCCCTACTGTTTCCTGTAGTGTGACCCACTTGACTTTTGCATTTATCTTAATTTTTGAATTGTGTCCTTTCATGAGCTGGAAAAACTGATGGACAGGATGGATTTTTCAATGACATCACGGTAAGCTGCATGTAGCTTCTGACCAAAGGAACTTCATGTGGGCATGGGATATAGGCAAGTGGTCATCTAAACAACATGCCAAAGCGCTGTGAAAAGCATCAAACAAGCAAGTTTTGATAGCGGAAGCGGATTGAGTCCTACCCCGGCCGGTACAGACCAGGTCCGGGCAAGTGATATGTGAGGCCTACTGTAATATATGGAGCCTGGAGGACATCTGTGGAGCCCACCGCAATATATGGAGCCTGGACAGACTAGGTTCTGGCAGGGTATCTGTGGGGCCCACCGTGATATATGGATCTTATCTACACTGTCCATATCCATTTTCCCACATCATTTTATGATATAACCCCAAAAATGAGGCAGATCCAAGGCTAAGTAGGCTTGAATGAGCAAGAATGCATAGCATCCATCGGAGGTCCACTTGAATGGAATATATCCTGAAAATTTATACATTAATCATAAAATCCTAAAATGGACGACCCTAAGTTATTTAGTCACTGCTCCAATTAGGTGAGTGCAATTTTTGGCCTATGCTCCTTTTACAAGAGGGCCACATGTATATATAGTGAATAAGCTGCCATTATTAAATAAAATAATCATATAGCTTGCACCAAAAGAAGAAGATGAACAATAAATTAGCCGAAACTTCTAAACCAGGCATTACTATGGAATGCACAGCCTACCAATCTTTCATGTAATGGATCATCTGAGGTGTGATACTAGTGGTGAATCACATGCCCCTACTCTGATAATGAGAAAGTTGTACATGTTAAAGGAGGAAATAGATATATAGTAGCACGACATCCTTATGAGATGCATCGTGAAACAAAAGGTTTGTGATATGCTCATAGATGTCAGGAGCAACGGAAAGTTTGTATCGAAGATTATAGTAGAAAAGCTACAACTGGAGGTAGAAAAACATCACTCTTTTTATAACATTGAATGGAATAAGGAAAAACACCACTCTTTATATACTATTGGATGGAAAGGAGATAAGCGGAACAAAGGTAACTGAACAATGCCATATTCCCTTCTCCATTAGTAAATATTATAATGATGAAGTAATGTGTGACATAGCCGATATGAATATTTATCACATGTTACTTAGTCAACCATGACAATAACATATTAATGCTACACATAAAGATTAAGATCAATATATTTATTTTTGTTAAATATGATAAAAAAGATTATCCTCGTTCCTATAGGAATGGAGAACAAACTTAAGACTTTTAAAGTGGAGGGATAGTCTCTGTAATTGAACAAGATTTCGTTGAACAATTTGAGGAGACACGAGAGATAAATGCATTAGTTGAAAAGAAATGTATTTAGAGCCCATGAACATCCTAAAGGATTTGAAACTAATGTTGCATGAGTTTAATGCGATTGTACTCGATGAACTTCCTAAGGAAATACCTCTCATGCGAGATATACAAAACCACATTGATGTTATCCTAAGAATAAGTCTGCCTAATTGCTCACATTATCATAAAGAATGCGAGAACTTGCAAGCACAAGTAGTGAAATTAATCTATAGAAGTCAAGTCAGAGAGAGCATAGGTACATATGATATGCCAGCTCAAGAGCCTAATACAAAGTACAAAGAAATGTTTAATAAACATAGGTGCTAGAAGTTATTTGAGTATCATGAGGCAAGTCCCTTGAGTTACTTGATAGCGAGTTTTTTCCACTTGAAGGGGGTCTGATGTAGAACGTGACACAAATATATTCTTAGCATAAGTGAACCAAAAGAAGGTGAACTGTCAATTAGCCATAACTTTTGATCTGTGTATGGTTACCGAAAGCACAACCTATCAATCTTTACCATAACGGGCCATCCAAGGTCAACTCACCCACTATGTAAGTCATATCAATTCATCTCATAGGTAAATGCATTATTCCAACTAAAAAACGTGATTTTAGGAAAAAAAAAATTAATTTTATTAATTTCAATTTTTGTGGTTTTTGTTTTTAAGTTGTATATTTCCATCCTATATATATATATATATATATATATATTACTTGTAATTATGCTTAGAAATTTTTTACCCAAAGTTTATTTAAAATTTTTAGTTTTAGAAGTAAAGTTTTGAAAGAGTTTTGTTAGAATTATAACTTTTATTAGGATAGAATTTTGATGTTTGTTGTATTTACAAATTTTAGTTTTTTTTTTCTTTATTAATTGTGTAATTGAGATAATTAGACAATATATATTATTCAATAAAACATTTGAGTTTTATCTTTTTTTATTATTTTTAAGTAGAATCAAAAAAATTCTATTGTGAATTCAAAGGTTTTATTAACTGAGGAAGATGATGACCATGGGTATATATATTGAGCCTCACAGTGGCTAGAGCAATCCTTGTAAATATCCTCTACATGTATGACAGTCATAATCTCTCTCTTGTCGGCCGATGGATTCCAAGATCCTAATCTCTCTCTTCGTGGCCTACCAATGGATTCCCAATAAGAGATATACAACAATCGTCTACGTTCAAATGCAAAAGGTCAGAGTATTGACCGTTGGGATCTTCTAATCTGATAAATTCATGCAACATGCTAGTTAGATGTTTAATCTAAAGAGATCAATGGTCTGGATTAGAAAACCATGAGTCCAATCTATCAGAGTTGAAAACGGATGGACTTCTTATGAAGATAGGGGACCATGTATGATATTATTCCCGTTCATTGTGTAGGTAATCGCAGCGCGTATACAGACCAATGCGATGGACTAAATAGCGATGGGTTCGTATTTGGTGATCAGGTCCGTTCATCCCGTGGGGCCACCATAAAAATGTTGAGCGGGACCATTCTTCAGGTGGTCCTGCATCATAAGAATGGTCTAGTACAAGAAACTTCCCAAATTGTGCACCACCCTGATGAGTGGCGAGCCTAATTTTGGTCCAAGGCATAATTACGGTGGGCCCGACCAGATAATAGTTCAGAGCATGACAACTTCGCCACGTACGCACGGGTGGAGTAATCACCTCTTCATTTTCTCCTGAGTTGCGGCTATGCTTTGTATCCTCGCATCCTCTGTCTGTAGAAGGCCCAACGGTTGGGTGATCCGTACCGATGATCTGATTCAGCCCAATGGTGCGAGGAGCTTGATGCAAATATCTCCTCATTTGCACAATCCTAATCCTTCAATTGGTAGCCTGCAACAAGGAGATAAAAGAAAAGAAATACAACATTGGTTTACTTCAACTGAAAAAAAAGGCCCAACATTGGATGGCTAAGATCTACGAAAATTGGTGAGCTACGGTCCACCTACGGTCCGCCCATCACATGAATAGTATGGATCACCGAGCCATGGGCCCCAACATATATACCCCTGCATATTGTGTTATCAGCTTGAGCAAGTGGTCCGCACCTCCACGATCAAACGGTCAACACATTAAGCTTTGCAAAGCCCACACGCGTGTATAAGGTAGGTCATGAACATTAGTGGTGGCGCAATAGCCAAACCATCCATCAAGTAGGTGACCTTGTAGATATTCTGGCACATTCAGCAGGGGGTCCACAATGTTAGAAAGAGTTCAACAGATAAGAAAACTTCAGACTAGTTTTCTCATCGGCACATGAATAATGAATGGGACTGGTTTTTAGGTCCAGGAAATCGGCGTGCGATGGGATTTCACCACCTATGGGTTTTGAACCCAAGGCCTCGTGGTGAAACTCCTCAAAGTCTACTACTAAGATAAGGATTCAAACCTTATTACACCAATTCATGCCGGAGGTAAAAATGTCAGTAGGTGAGGATACACTAAGGGAAATAGTTTAGAAGGTGAGTGTTGCTGTATATACTTATTCCAATCACATAGTCCACTTAAATCTTAGAGAGGATTGATTTATGGACCCTAGGTCTAACATGAGGTGACGTACCTGATGGTTTGAGCTGGAGTCTTTTGGTTTGAGCTGGAGTTTTTTTTTTTCCCCTCACGCGGACATACACCGAATAGGTATTCGAACCCATGACCTTAGCGTTGAAACTCTTGTGAGTACTAAGCCATGAATAAGGACCCATCCAAGGTGGATTTAATGTAAACATCACTGTGTCCTCAATCAAGCCGCTACCCAACCAACCCCCTTTGCTTGCCCCTCCCACCTAGCTCCAAATCGAAGGGAAGGTACTCAAATGGGGTAGCTTATGGAAACCTTTTGGAAAAGAGTATTGGAATGCAAAGTTCATATTAAGCATGCAGGTTCATTTTGTAAAATTCTCTTATTATTTAAGAATTTTTTTTAAAAACCTGCATACTTAATATGAAATTTATAAAAGACTATAGTTAGAAAATGAAACAATCAGCCCTAACAGTATAATATTGTCCACTTTGTCTGAGGGCGCACGACTTTGTTTTCAGGGTTCACCCAAGGCTCACCCCAAAACATGTTATAACATCGAAGGTCGAACCCCACATATAGCCAGGACTTTGAACGACTGCCCAAGCGATGTGGGACAAGTTTCGTGCACAGTCACCAGGTACAGTAGCTTGCCCAGCACGATAGCTCACCCCAGGCACCCAGCCCCACCCATATTGTGCCCGCCCACATTGTAACAGGGAGAGGGTAGCTGTTACGCCGCTGCGTAATGGTAACCGGGTTGTCGCATTCTCCCACTGTTGAAACAGACTCGTCCTCGGCTTTGATACCAAATGAAATGGCCAGCCCCAACAATATAATATTGTCCGTTTTGCCCGTGGGCACACGACTTTGTTCTCAGGGTTCACCCAAGGCTCACCCCAAAACGCGTTATGCCATTGAAGGTCAAACCCCACATATAGCTAGGACTTCGAATGACTGCCCAAGCGATGTGGGACAAGTTCCATCCACAATCACCAGCTATAGTGGCTCGCCCAGCACGGTAGCTCGCCCAGACACCTAGCCCCACCCACATTGTAACAGGGAGAGGGTAGCTACTACGCCGATGCGTAACGATGACCGGGTCGTCACATTCTCCCACTGTTGGAATAAAGTCGTCCTCGGCTCTGATACCAAATGAAACGGCCAGCCCCAACAGTATAATATTGTCTGCTTTGCTTGAGGGCGCACGACTTTGCTCGAAGGTGCACGACTTTGTTCTCAGAGTTTGCCTAAGGCTCACCCCAAAATGCGTTATACCATTGAAGGTCGAACTCCACATATAGTCAAGACTTCGAACGGCTGCCCAAGTGATGTGGGACAAGTTTCGTCCACAGTCACCAGTTATAATAGCTGGCCCGGCGCGGTAGCTCGCCCAAGCACCCAACCCTACCCACATCACGTCTGCCCACATTGTAACGGTGACCGGGTCATCACAGAAAAGGTTTTTAAAAAGCCATCTCATTAATCAAGATAATTATCGTTCCACTATCATTACCGCTGCCTTGCCAGCAAATGGGTGGGTGGGCCATGTTTATGTAAAACTCACCTCATCCACAAGGTGCACCACCCTATGTTAGGTTAATGACCCAAAGATTAGCTCCATTCACCCCATGTTAGGCCAAGAACCCAAAAATTGGCTCCATAAGTGAATCAGGTGGACCAAAGGATAGGAAACAATATATAAGACAATGCTTATCCTCTAAACTATTTCCATTAGTGCGGTCCATGTGAATCATGCATAGGTGTGATATTTTTGCCATATACATAAATTTTTGTGTAGAATCTAATGGTTGGAGTGGATTTAAATAATTATCATGGTGAGCTATATATAAATCAAGGGTCGACATCTCTAGGATAACTATTTCCTTTGTTGTCACCAGGATCAATACTATCTTTATGTCTTTGGGCCTAATATTGGACTAAATATCTAAAGGTTGGAGTGGATCTTACGTAGACGCCGTGATGGGTCTGTTTAAACCAATAGTGACATCCCATACAATTCTCCCTCTTAAATAATCTATCTGTACCATTAAAGAGGGATGTCGGGACTTGATTTTTAATGAGCCTCATGGCGATGTTTACAAGAGATCCACTCTGACCGTTAGATGTGTAATCCCAATTTAGGTTTAAAGCCAAAACATCATATTGGCTTGTAATTCAGGTGAGCCATGCCAAAGAAAACAGTAGGAGATAGACATTTACCCTTGCTTTTTTTAGGGACTGCTATGGTGACCATACAAAATCTACTTCATCCATTAGATACCACACAAAAATTCAGGACTAGGGCATAAAAATCAGCCCATCTATAATTCAGGTGGGCCATACCAACCCTTGATTTTATGCCGAATACACTAATCATCTTTCAAATTTAGTAATGCAGCAACAAAATTGTACCATTGTGTTAGAGAAATGGTCCAGTGCTCTGACAGCACTATGACTTACAGTGCCCCTGGTTGGATTCGGATACTTGGACAGTCAATGCATTGATTTAAACTATTCATTAACTGGGAGCGGATTGGATACTGAACGCTTCTGTAGCCTTTTGACTACTGAAGTGACGCGGTAAAATGGCATTGGTTAGATACCAATAAGCTGTTTCGTTCCAATAAATGCTCTTCCAACGTAGATCCAGTAGTGGATGGTTTCCGTCTAGGCCGTGAACGCACTTAGCCACGCACAGGTAATTGTTTTTCTTAAGAAAAAAAAGAAGCGGATTTCTTGTTTCCTGCGCTGGAACCAGGTGGGGCTCACTGTGATGTTTGTGAGAAATCCTACCTGTCCATCCGTTTTTTGAGTTCAATTCAGGACATGAAGCCAAAAATGAACCGTTTCCAGAGCTTAAGTGGGCCAAAAACGTGATAATTGAACTTTTACAGTTGAAATATTTGTGGGCCACCGAAGTTTTGAGTCATGCTAATATTTGTGATTTCAGTTCATCCCAATAGGAATAAAGTTATTAACAGTATGGATGGCTGGTAAACATCACTGTAGAACCCAGGTAGATTTTAACGGTAGGAATTTCCCTAACCACATTTTCTTTTAGTATGGCCCACTTGAGCTTTGGATACGGTTCATTTTTGGCAACATATCCTGAAATGAACTCAAAAAACGAATGAAAGGGGCAGATTTCTCACAAACATCACAGTGGCCCCACCTGTTCCCAGCGCAGGAACTTCCTGCGAAAGCCTTCCGCAGGAAATCACGTCCAGAAAAAAGGCATGGCATGTGGAGTTTGGAAAAGTTTACCGGTATGTGGCGAAGGAAGCGGATTGCGTACTGAGTAAACTCAGTGGGGTCTACCATGATTTATATATTTTATCCAGTCTGTCCATCCATTCTGTCCATCCATTTTATAAGATAATTTTAGGGCCTTAGCTCAAAACCTACTCATATAAAAGACAAAAGTCAGCCACACCAAAAGAAACATCATGAATTGAATTTATATCATTGAAAAATTTGGGCTACAGAAGTTTTGGATCAAGATTATATTTGTTATTTTTACTTTCATCCATGTTTTTTGATCCTTTGAACAGTTTGGATGAAAAATAAACATCACATTGAGGCCTGGGAAGGTTTCAATGGTGGAAATCATTATTTCCACTGTTTCCTACGGTATGGTCCACTTGAGATTTTTATAACCTTTAATTTTGGGTCAACGCCTAAAATTAGATGAAAATACAGATGAAAGGTGTGGATAAATTACATAAATTCACAGTGGGCCCAACTTCTTAGCATTACATTCCAATTTCGTGGCCGAGTGGGTGCAAGGCAGAAACGGAGAAAGATCCGGAGAAAGATCCGTTAACGGATCTAACGGAGTAGCATTTATACCAAGGGAACATACCAGTGGTATCTAACCAATGGCGCTTTGCCACATCGTTCAGTATCCAATCCGCTCCCTCATTAACTATACTTTTTGCATGGTGGCCCATTAAATGTGTTCTGAACTAACAGACGGTTTAGATTGATTGATCGAGCTATCCAAGTGAATCCATGCAACTAGCTGTACTATGAGTTAAGAGGCGACAATGGGCTGGGTTTGGGCCAGGTCCGACTAAGGCCTCCCAACATTTATGCATAAGGCCTAGGCCTAGCCTGAATCGAGCATGGGCCTAACACAGCGTGTGGAAGCCTGAGCAGAAAAAAAAAAAAAAAAAGGCCAACCCAACCCATGACAAGTATATTTAGGGACCATTTTGTTTTTTATTCTGGTTAGCTTGATAGTATACCCCACTTTCAGTTCACACTTCACTGTTGGTGACCCCCGTTAGGGATGGATACCAAGGCCTCAGTGTTGAAACCAGGTATCTTTTACTCAGTCTACCACTTGAGCTATAGATCAGGGTGTATTTAGGGACGTTTGGAAAGTTAGTTACTTACTGCAAGGTACTTACGTAATAAGTAGCTTATTTTGGTTTATTCTTATTAATGATAAAAGTACATGGCATGTTAGGTAGACACTGTACTTATTAGCCAAAAAGTAGAAAGGCAGGTTTGGTTTTTCAGCGACACAAGTATTTATCTTTCAAGTTCACCGTCCATTATAAGTAGCTTATCTTGGTTTATTCTTATTAATGATATATAAAAGTACGTAGCATGTTGGGTAGACATTGTACTTATTAGCCAAAAAATAGAAAGGCAGGTTTGGTTTTTCAGCCACACAAGTATTTATCTTTCAAGTTCACTGTCCATTATGTTGGGCCAACCTTTGATGTGGATTTTTCATTGCGTAGGTACACTTGAAAATAGAGTCCTTACATTTTTGGATGGTACCGTAAAGCGAGCTCGAAAGAAAACAATTGCAAAGGAAAAAGGGACGACGAACTTGGTCACAAAACACATGTAGCAACATGGGCTTGGTGGTTTCAATGGTCCGCACGGTTTTTATTTTGTGGGGTATGTAGGCGATTTAAAGAAAGGAGCGCCCCCGCCCACTTCAACATCTCATTCCAACCGCTCATCTCGCCTCACTATCATTGGTGGAATATGGACCTCTCTCTTCACAGCTGGTGCATTCGGCCTCTGGTACTACTTCCCACTCATCGATCCTGCCTTGATTCATTTCTCCTTTCCTCTTTTTATTTTGAGATTTTGATTCAAAGATGTCTGTTTTGAAATGGGATCGGAAGGCCGGAGAAGACGAAAGTGCAGAGCGCGCTGAGCGGCGCCCTGGACAGCACTCTGGTGGCGCTCGCCACAACCAACCTCAGCATCATTGCTAGTGAGGTCCCGGTGTATTATGTTGTCTTGGAGTATCTGCTGCCCGTCGCCGTTCATTTGCTGCTCTTCAGAGCAGATCTGCGTCACATCCTGCAGTCCACCGGTGCTGCTTTTGGCTTTCTTGCTTGGATTAGGTAACTCTTATTAGCGAATAGTAGGGCTTTTGATAGTGCTTTACTTTGGAAGTCTACTAAAATTGTATATGCCATCGTGGCCCCACCATGAAGATCGCCTCTTGCAACATTAGGTTGGTACACTTGTCAGGTGGGCCACACATGTACATCAGTTTTAGACTGTTGTCAGGTCTGATCTATATCTCCAGTGTTTCTGCATGTGGTGGCCCACTTGTTTGGTGGACTGATCTGATTTTCGTGTCAGGTGTTCTTCATTGTTTTGGTCCACTGTATGGACAGTCTTGAATGTTCTAGGCATGACTTGTTTGCACATGAACTAGGTTCAGGACTAAATCCTTAAGTAGATTTTAAGAGGATAAGGTCTTTTATTAGATGTTTCTTTTATAATTAGAATTAAAGAGACATAATGATTAAAAAGAGAGTAAAAAAGAAAGGTAAAAGATAGGATTGAAGAACGTTTCAATGTTGCTACCTTTAAGGTTGCCCCATACTATTATATCAGTTTGCAAGTGGGTTAAAAGCAAACCCGCCTCCAGGATACAACAAGCCCAACCTTTCGATCTGAGAATTGTGTCCTTATATTTGCAAAATCAAAGTGGGTGCCTACCAGACACAACAACCTCAAATATGCCCAAGAATAAGAGAAATTACTAAGTTGTGTCATTCAGAATAGGATTACAAAATAGCAGAAAACTGAATCTTGGTCTAAGAAAGCTGTAGAGATTTGAGAGACAGGAAGAGAGAGAGGAGAGGCTTAGAGTCTTTGGAGCATATTCAGCCACTCTGAATAGATACAGACCCCTTCAGATGCTTTTTGATGGGTTTGCTATATTTCGAAATCTGCCATCACCCCAATTCAAATTACAATGATCTCTAGATCCAACCCATCTAATCACACCTAATTGACCCAGGGGCACAATCCAACAGTCTGATCAAGCAAGTGCAAAGTGTACTTCAAGCGCCCTTCCTCATGCATGCACCACAATGGCCTGAGGCACTCATGTGCCTGCTGATGGGGTTGCTAAGCACCTATGAGCAAACACAGTAAGGCTTGCATATGAGAATACTATACTAGAAAATCAACCTTTTATGAAGCTTAAAATATTCCCATGTATATCTGATGTGGGACTATTTTAAAAGACAAAAAGGGAGAGAGATGCAAAAAACACAAAGTCCTTTTCATGAAAACAAAACCACACCTTTTCTCATCTTTTCAGAATTTCCATTTTCTTATTTTAATACAAAATTCATCATTTCATATCTACAAAATTGGCATTGAGTTTTGATCAAATAAGTGGTCCATTTATTTGTTTGTTTATTTTGAAAAACACTGAAATAAACTGTATTTAATCATCGAGCTATTTTAATTTTTAAGGTTTTTACCTTAATTACTTTCCTCCATTTGTGTTATTTGTTACTAATGTCTTAGAAATAAAAAGGTTGACCCCAATTAGTTGGGCACAATACCTTTCACTGACATTGAAAATGCAACAGTGATCAAGAGCTTCTGTATGATGTAGAAGGTATACCAGTATTTTAAACTTAAAAATTACATTATGTAGTTCTTTAATGTAGCTCTACACTTCACAAATTGAAAATTACCATCCCGCGGTGACCGCATCACTTCCTGGATTATTCATCTGTTTTGGGTGGAATCCATCCAACTTAGAGCTGTTTTTCAATTACAAGTTCTGACATTTCATATCTTCTACAGTTTCCCCTTTGAAAACTTGGAGGAGTTTCCTTTTGCTGATGTGTGTTCCGAAGTAACCATAGTTTTCAGCAAAAATTAGTAGGATTTACAGAAACGCAACACTGAAACAGCATACCACTTAATTCCACCAGTTGTAGCTATTGCAATTTTCAAAATTTGAACAGTAAATACAGGAACTCCCTCAAGCCTTCTTCTATGTTCTGTGGGATCATCTTAAGAAGCTTCTTCGCTGCTTTGACCTGAAAAAGAAGCAAATCATTCCATATAAATGGTACCATATAACAAGAGAAGCTCTGTTTCTTACCTGTTTTCTGCTTGGAACAAATTGAAACATGTGAGACCTTTCCTGCATAACAAATGGTAAACAATGTTGAAACTAGACCAAGGAAAATGATCATATAGTGATAGTCAACACAAATGAGTTCATAAAGATGATGCAAGTAGATATGTCATGTAATTAGCAATTTGGCAACTGAAATAAAATTGTTTATGGAACACAAAGTCTCATTTTCTAAAAGACTCTAATTGTCCAAAAGAAAATAAATAGTCCTGCAAGTCTGCACCTTTCAAATGCCGACTGATATTGCAGTAGAATTATAAAACATATGCAGCTTTGTTAGATAATATGTACTACATGGAAGGTGGAAGAGAGTCAATCATTTGCACAAAACTTATTCAACTCAAAATTATAGTCATACTAAACCTCCTCGAGTTGTGGATACCTTATGGTTAGTTTACAATATTCTAGGAAATGTGACATCAATTTGTTATTTATGGTTAAACCAAGAAATCTCTCATCAAAACCTTTTTCACGAGTCTCATGATCTTGCTATTTAAACTATAGAACACAGATAGATGTAGATATAGACAACCAACAATAATTGGATCATTCGGAAAAACTGGAGTACCCAACTCAGATGCTTGGATATTTGCATAAGGTATCCGCTACACAGAGACTTGGAATTCTAATTCAAATGGGGTTTTGAACTCTTGACATAGATTTGTTGAACCATTGTTTCTTTTTTGTTTTCTTTTCTTTCCTTTTCTTTCCTTTTCTTCTTCTTCTTCTTCTTCTTCTTTTTTTTGACAAGATTGCTCACTCCATTCAGAAACTGTATCTGTTAATGAGGCACCTTATACGATTTTTTAATGTACTTAGATGATGCATGGTTTGTTTTAAGATTAAAATGTGTAAGTGGTTGTTTTAAGTTATCAAATTTGAAGGAAAAAGTCAAACTTGTGTACTAGTTGCTATTTTCTATGGATTGTTTTGTTTTGTTTATCATCTCCTCACTTTATGTAATGGATTAAGGGAGCTATTGGTTTTATCCTCTATGAATTTTCCTTTTTTGTATTTAAGCATGAACTCTTGCAAAAATTGCATGAACCTACAGTTGCCATCTCCTCTAAAATTTCAGTGCACCCACAAATGATATAGGGCAAGGTGTTCCATATCCGTTACGATTCGCCTATAAATGCCGATGTGTATAGGTAACGGCCATGACCGTTATGCGATACAAGGGTAAAATGGGGCAGTTGGTTTTTGGGACCGTATCAGCCGTTATGGTGGTCGTAAAGGCCGTTACGGGGCATAATGATCGTTACCTCCATAACGGTCAAAAAACAACCACTTTTTTCTATTTAAATCTATTTCTCTCCTTAGCTTTTTCACTTTTCTTGTTCCAAAAAGTCTCGTAGATCATTTTACAAAAGATTTCGACCACTCTTACTAAAGTTTTTAAGATTAAAACTATAAATTGAAGTGATTTGATCGAATAGATCTTGAAAAAAAAAATATATTTAAAAAAGTAGTATTTATGCCTTTTTTATTTCTAGTTGTAATGCTTGATTGTAATGTGTAAACATTAGATACATATAATCATATTCACAAATTCACTAGACGGCCCGATACAACATTCTCACCAAAGAGTGGACCGTTACTCTACAATAGACATGTTCAAAACAAAAAACGAATACATATATAGAATATTTACATTGTTCTGGATTTTCTACATAAATTTTCATAATTTTTCGGTCAAAAGAACATTTTCAACCATTACAAGAGTCAAACCATTATAGGAGTCGAACATTTTCATAATTTTTCTGTCAAAAGAACATTTTCAACCATTTTCAAAAAATGGTCCCTATGATTGATAATTGCAGTTCTTATCTTGGTTTCTCATGAATGTTTTATTTAGTAGGGAATCATTTCGCAAAGAATCATGGATTAGATCTACACAAGATTGTATTAATGCAGGGGCATTTTCACACTGGGTTCGAGTGGGGTCGCTTGTTGGATGTAGGGGCAAACTTGGGGTGGATGACCCATGCGATTTGGGGTCCACGGGGGAGATCTCGTGTTCGAGACTCCTTACTAGGGGTGAGTAATGCGCATTTCATACCAGGCTCGATTGGAATAGCCCGTGGGATGCGGGGACACACTTGGGTGGGCGGCCCATGTGATTTGGGGCCCACGAAGGGAGTTCAGGCGAGGTCCTAACCCATGAGATGTGGGGCCTGGGCTATGAGATAAAGGGATTAATTCGCCATACTCTAACAGTTCGAGCTTTTAAAGCAAGTGGTTAATTGTCCTGCATCAAATTGGTATCAGAGCGGGAGGTCTCGTGTTCGAGACTCCTCACCGGGGGTGATTAATACAGGGGCATTTTCACACTGGGCTCAAGTGGGGTCGCCTGTTGGATGCAGGGGCATACTCGGGGTGGGTGACCCATGCGATTTGGGGTCCACGGGGGAGATCTCGTGTTCGAGACTCCTTACTAGGGGTGAGTAATGCACATTTCATACCAGGCTCGATTGGAATAGCCCGTGGGATGCGGGGACACACTTGGGTGGGCGGCCCATGTGATTTGGGGCCCACGAAGGGAGTTCAGGCGAGGTCCTAACCCATGAGATGTGGGGCCTGGGCTATGAGATAAAGGGATTAATTCGCCATACTTTAACAGTTCGAGCTTTTAGAACAAGTGGTTAATTGTCATGCATCATGTATTCAAACAGGCTATTGATACAGGTCTCAAAGTCCAGTTCTGTAAAAGTGGAGAAGCTTATGAATGTCGAACGATACTCCTATGTGGTGTACATTAGCTCGACTGTGAGGTCTTTTGCATTCAGTCATAAATGGATGGAAAATAGAACTTTGACAAAGTTCCAAAGTCTTACATATTACTTCTACGTTTTGTACTAGCCACTTGAAATTTTTGATACATATTGGCCAATATGATATGAATTTGTCAATAATCTGCTGACCTCTACCAAAATAAAGGGGTTTGGATCTTCCAATCTGATGGAGATTTGTAGGGCATCCTCCATCTATAGTTCAGGTTCCAATCCTTTTATTTTAGATTACATCTTCATTATGAATCTGGAAAGTTGCATTCCCATAGCTTTTATCATGACAACGAACCTTGAGTGAGCAAACAAGCTCCAATTCAAATACCTTATTATATGTCATTGAAGCTTTTGACACTGGATGTGTACTGTTTGGTAGCTATTGGCTCAAAACCTGGTAGAAAATTATTCATGTCTTCTTCTTCTTCTTCTTCTTCTTCTTTTTTGGTCTGTGTGTGTGTGCGGGTTACGGGGGACTTGTTGGATCATCTAACTAGCTGGGATGTTGGAACATAATCTATTATTGCAGTTTAATGTAGACCAGTGTATTTGGAAAAGTTGCACCAGTCCTCTATCTAGACCAGTGTATTTGGATGTAAGCTATTGCAGATTGCGATTTCTCATTGATTGTGCTTAAAAGATGAACTTCATTTCTCTGGCCTACTGATCACAGTGCTACGAAGGGAAACAACTTTTTGAATTTGATTGGGCTCACATGATAACATCTCGCCTTGTATTGTTGTGGACGATTTGCAAAGAACAACACTTCACAATTGCCCGATGCAAAGATGAAGAAATTTACAGAAGATGCTATCAAATTCAAAATGGATGACAGTATGTGGATTCATAATTTTCACACTATCCTTTGTGTTTATGTTTTAATTGAAATGAACATAAAGTTTGAAGTTTACTGTTTTTTCTTTGGTTTTTCTATGAATGAAGCATACCTTCAATGTCATGATATTTCCTTTCTTGGGTTTTTGCAGCTGCTGAACTGTATGACTTTGATGATGAGAAGGTACATGTTGATTTCCCTAATTTTAATATTTGAAGATGGGCACTATGAGTTGTTGCTAATGTATTTAATTCTTTCATAAGCTCTGTTTATTGATTTATTGCCTAAAAAAATGTATTCCCAACCCCCTCCCCCCCCCCCCCCCCCATCATTTTCCTTCATCTCTGAAACCCTCATAGGGAGCTTTTGATTCCCGTCGATCTCTTTGTCCAAATAATCGGATCAATGTAAAATGGAGAAAATTGATCTCTCCTGCTTCTTCTAGATTATGCAGATTTGTCATCCATTCGCAGAACCGATCCGATGATAGCAACTTCAGAACAGTTGGATTTAAGATGGATGGATGGGATGGAAGTTGGATCAAGTTGGTTGGGAGAAGCATTTTTGGTTTTGCTGCTGCAGCTACCACTGTGATTGCCATCAGCTGCGATTCCTTGGGCCTCGCGGAGTCTCTCATCATCGCTTTCCCTGCTTCTCGTGGAGGGCTTGATCGGCCTCGTGAATAGGATTGAGAGGGCCTATATGGTCCTTGGCGACTACAGTGGCGACAACTCCTTGCTAACTCTTTGGGAAGCCCTTCCGTTCGTCGCTGTCATCAGTGGACAGGTTTGTCTCTCAATCTGTTTCCATATACTTCAGCTTCTTCATTTTTGTTGAGTTGTGTGGTTTATACTTTGATTTTATTTCATTTGATTGCAGAATTCTGCAAAATCATCGATTTTGGAGAGCATCGTCAAGCGGGATTTTCTTCTTAGGGGATCTGGTTGGAGTCTGAATTTTTTTTTTAATTCTTTTACTTGTATTATTTATTTTTTTGAGTTTTTTCTATGGTGGATCTTGTGGTATTCTTGAAGGGATTGTCATATGTCAGCCATTGGTTCTGCAGCTGCACAAGATAGACAAAGGACAGATGGAGTATGTTGAGTTTCTTCACTCGCCAAAGAGGAGATTTTTAGGTTTAGGTAAATCTTGTTTTTCTATTGCTTCGTAGATTCGATGTTTGATTTATGGGTCTTTTTTGCCCCGAAATCTCCCCTATATTGTCGCTGCTTCTTGATTTTATTTTCACCTTGAATTCTCTCAATTCTAATTCGACGAGTACACGCATACAGCAACAAACATCTTCAAGTAGGCAGAGGAACTGCAGAGGCAAAGTAATTACTCTCTACTGCCATTGATCCGAAATGTTTTAAAAAAAATAAAATAAAATTAAATAAGGTATTTCCACCAAGCTCTTTTTTTAATCATTATTTAATAAGTAGGTTGATTAGATTATTAAATGAATACATGGATATGAAAAACTAACATTGAATCATGAGGGAATGGAAAACTACAGATTTCATCTGTTACTCTGCTCTACTTTCTGGTCCGTGAATTTGTTTTTGTTTTTGTTTTTTTATTTTTTGTGAAATTCAATACAGTGGTTGATGAAGGATTTATTTATTTATATATATGATGAATTCTGCCCCTTTTTCTCAATAATCAAGAAAATTAGAATTCCTCAAAAAATCATTTTCACTTGAAGGTATTCAACTCGGATATGTTCGCAAGCGCAAATTGGGTTAACTTTGTACATGAGTCTGTCCCTCATTCTTGGATCTTTTGTCGCAAACTTCTCTGGAAAGTAGAAATTAGCTATTGTTTCTAGCTTTTGATGCATTGATGATATAAAAAAGTTTATTCTTTTTTTTTTTTTTTTTTTTAAATAAAAATAAATTATGGGATGTGATTGTAGGATGTGCATTTCCAATATATTAACTGTAAGTTGCAGGTATCTTTGTTATCTACTAAAAATTTTCAGTAAAATTATTCTTATTCAATGTATAGAATGTGATATTTTTAACAAAAAACAATTGAGGCAATAACTTACAATGCATTTTGCATATTTACAAACAAGTCTGTCCGCAAACATATTAGGATAGAGAATGTTAAAAATTCACCCTACAAAAAAAAGCAAGGAACTTGTAACATTATGGTTAAGTTGGATTTCTGCCACCAATAACGATCCAGCCTCCGGTGGTGATAAACAATCGTAAACTTTAATTTTATTTTGATCTTTTTTCCCAAAAAATCCAATTAGATTCTTGTTTCATGTATTTAAAGCATTATGTTGTTGCAACTTAAAAGTAGTCCATGGGGATCCATATGTGCTGATGAGCACAGGACTTGCATGTCATTGTAACGCTTGTTGTGCATCGCCTTTGTATTCTTTTTTACGAAAGAGTTACCAAAGGTGCAATTGGTGTTTCTAGGATTTGGTTCATGAGGGAGGAGAAGTATCTTATCCATCATTGTTATTGCTAAGTTTGTAATAAAAACTTTCTTTGTTTTGTAACAATTGATGATGAAGCTGCACGACAGTAGGTGTGTTGTTAGCTCTGCAGATTTTACCTGTTCCCTGTTCTGCATAGCCTTTGGTTTGCTCATTTAAAATGTGGTACTATATTTTGGTTTCGTAGGTTAGTTCGAGAAAAGTGTTCACAATCAACAATTAATTTGATTTTGGGAGAAGAAAACACCCTTTTGAGTAATTCTTAACTGATTCGCCTGCCATTGCATGGTTACTACACCCCACGCATCACGCATTGTTATAAAGATTAAGCTTTCCACTAAAGTTGAAATACTACTTTCTCACATAAAGTAACCTGGAAAAGACTGAAAAACAACAAATCTTCTTTAAACTCTCCCAAAGTTGAGTATTCACCTAATTAGGATAAAACTCCCACATTCCTACATAAGGGTATCTACACCAAACATTTACCATAATTGTATTTTTCTAAAATCAGTTTAAATATCATTTCCAAACACAGTTTCAGGAAATACAAAACCAACCATCCTTACAAATGCCCTAGAATATGGATGTTTGATCCTTATGGCCTAACCAGAAAAGAACAATCTGTAAATCCAGGAAAAGGGACCCTGTAAGACCTTGTAAGCATATGACAAGAGTAAAAGTATGTTCTGTCAACTAAAATTTTGAATAAGGCGATATTTATGTTCTATATTTGTATTTGGACCAACATGGCAAATTCTTTTGATGATATGCCACGAAACAAAACCGATCCATCTACCAAACTGTAGTGGTAAAATATCTATTTTTTCCTACCTTGTATTTGTCTTTTTAATGCCTTTCCATTCCAGGAAACTTTGAAGAACATATTGGAAATTGGATATCCAAGAGATGACACTGGATATGAAAATTCACCTCAATCAGAGTATATTGACATCCCCCAGTACAGGCGAGCAACACGTGTGTTTGCAGCAACCCTTACTCACCAACAGCTTTGATTCTGTTCACTCATCATTACCTCCTAGCTTTGCCACACTACTGACAAGCTGTTCAACAGAAAATTTGAAAGGTTATGATATGCAGACAAGAAGTGTTGTAGTCCTGGCATATTGTTGTGTAGATTTTCTTTTGTACATTGTTCAAAAAGCTTGTGGCCTGACTGAAAGCCTGGTTGAGTTGACCTGTTCAAAAAGGTGGCAAAACATTCCAAGTTGATGATTTACTTGGAGTATTAGCAGTTTCAACCCAGCAAGTTTCTGGCTTGTTGAAAATGAAGTGAAACTTTCAATTTCTTCTGGGAATTGCTAGCATTTTGTTTGGTATCATCTTTTTGTTGATTCCGTTAACTCCTTTACTGCTTCCAACACAAGGAAAACCCAACTGAAATTGGTGAACGTTTGGCTTGTATTTAGGGCTGTACATGAACCGAGTTAGCTCGGTTAGCTCGCTCGACTCGACTCGAAAAAGCTCGATTCGGCTTGGTTCGAAACTGAGTTCGAGCCGAGTCAAGCTGATTTTTTGAGCTCGAAAAAATTTCGAACCGAGTTCGAGCTTGCCTGAGCTCGACTCGACTTGGATCGAACCCCAACTCGAATCGAACTCGGATCAAACCAGTTCGGTGACTCGGTTACTTTGATATTGATGTTCCTCACCAAGTGTTTGATGCAATGACTCTCAACGAAGTGTCTGCTGGTGGCAAGGAAGGTATGTATATGAAACAAATATCCTTTTTTTTTTTTTCTTGATTTTAATGTTGCCTACAAGGTGTTTGATGAAATACCTGTAAAACTGTTGCTGCTCTTTTACATACAGTGAGAATTTGAAGGTGCAGTTCATGTGTTTGTGAAAATGCCGCACAAGCGAACTTGGCTTGAACTGGCCTGAGCTGCTGACTGAACCGAGCCGAGCTGGCCAGTTAGGCTCGAGAACCGAGCCGAGCCGAGTCGAGTTGTGCCAAGCTCGACTCGTGTACACCTCTACTTGTAGTCTTGGTTTCTGCTAGCTTTTTTTTTTTCCCAGTTAGCTTGTTAGTACACCCCCACTGTCAGGTCACACTTCAGTGTTAGCCACCCCCACAAGGGATTCGATACCATGACCTCAGTGTTGAAACGAGGTATCTTCACTCAGTCTGCCACTTGAGCTATGGATCAGGGTGAGGTTTCTGCTAGCTTGTAATTGAAAGGTCCCCTTCATGGTTACTCTTGTAATATGTTTTCTCTTTCTGTATCAATTTCCTCTGACCAATGTTTACAAATGTTGCAGAGGCACCTGAACCAATGGAAATAGAATTCATGTACCAAATCATTGTATTGTTTTTTCTCTTGACCATTCAATTTCTTTGATACAATGTTCCTGCTCCTCCAATATATGTTTATTTATTTATTTTGTTCTTTTTGTTAGCAGAGATACTTGTTGGATTCTTTTGATTACACAACTAGCTCAAAGTATTTGTTAGAGTTAGAGTTAGAACCTACATCAAGTAATTTGATTACACATTGGATTTCAGGGCTATGGACCGCGAAGATGATCAGCCCAACAGTTCCATCCATGTTCAACAAGCTAATGCATGAAGTGGCTCGATGAGAGCTTTACCAGTTCGGTCTTCTCCATTTCATTCGACAGTGTGGCCAATCTAGGAGGGGACCACGTGAAGGATTTTTATTTATTTTTATGTATTCAAGACCATTTTCAACGTATTGTTGTAAATATTATATAATTTATTGTAAAGTATTACAAATTTGTTTAATATTCATTTTTAATTGTACCCTAACAGTTTTTAGGTTTCAAATATTAAAAAATACAGGTTCCAACCAAAAAAATAAAATAAAAATTTACTGGCTTTTGTTGTGGGTTGCACGGCTTTTAACGGTGCTTCTCAAACCTTTGTTGTACTTTGGAAGACATTTATCGACACTTGGACAAACTTTTATTGATGTTTTTAATGTTCCTAGGTGCTTTTTCAGTGATTACTGGTGGCCAGCAATCACTTTTGCCGGCGCTTTTTAAAAGGGGTGCGCTGCCAAAGACTTTTCCCGGCGCTTTTTCAGCTTTCCCAGACACTTTTTAAGTGATTACCGGGCTAGTAGATGTGCCGGAAAAAGGAAAATGGGCGCTGGAAAAGTCTACTCGATCACGGTGGCCAGAAAAATTGCCAGTAAATGATGATGAGCATTAGTAAAGCCTTTGCCAGCGCACCTTTTTTTCAGCGCTTGTCTAAGTACTGATAAAGCTTTCCACGGCGCTATTTTTGACCTTTACTGGTGCTTTTGACTGCCGATAAAAGTCAATTTTCTTGTAGTGTATTTAAAAATCAATTTCAAACCTCAAAGAAAAAAAATGCAAAGGATTTAAAGGTAACGGCAAGATGCATCATAAAACTTAGGGAAGAAAACCATAATGGTCCATTCATCCGGTAGGTTACTGTTGAACTGAGTGAACGGCCAGTGGTCCAACTCAATCTATGTGTATATCCAACCTAGTGATGGGTTGTTCTAACTTTTTTCTTCAAGCAATCCTCGTGGTATAGCCACTAGTTTTACAGGTATGCATGATGAGAGGTGCTTTTGTCATTTTAAGATATTAATATAAGTAGCCTGGCCAAGGGCAAATGCATATATCCTGCACTCACACCAAAACATACAAGACTTCTTGCGTGACATGCAACAACTCCTGTAGGCTGGACTCTTAGTAACAATATAAAATCATGCCTAAAATTTCTATGTTAACAATGTGTGGTCTGCATGTGTTTTGGATCAAGATGACTCTTGGATTATTATCTATTCATCCTAATTAGACTAGTTTGATGAATGGATTGGATAGAATATACACACCATTCAGGCCACACACATAACCTATGGTTGGTGTCCCCTCTTGCATTATTTCTTGTGTTTAGGCCCAACTTAGTTGTGGATGGAGATGAATTTTTGTCTTATGCCCTAAAGTTTCAGGCATACCTAATTTAGGGACTGGATGTCGGGCACACAAAATAGTGGGCTTAGAGCTCAACTGTTGTGATCGAGCTGTGCTATAGGCCGACCTTAAAGGCATGCATGAAAAACTATATATGATAAAAAAAAAAAAAAGAAACTCAATAATACAAGTGTGGCCCACTTGATGATCTTTAGGTTGGGACTTACCTTTATAGGGATGGGTGTCATATATATTGTCACTTTAGTTATATAAATTCTTAAATGTAAGGGAGCAACCTACTGTTGGTGTGAAATTTGGAGTTCCAAGCTATGAGAAAAGCATGAATACCTTTTATTTTTGCGCGTTCCCTTTGAAAAGTGCCCATGATTTGCAAATGGTCTCATTTGTAAGCCCTCGTGTCTGTGCAATAAGCTCATGTATGGCAACACATGTTGCAACATGGGATATAAGTGTGAGATCCAATCCATCCATTAGGTTGGTTTGATCTTTTACATGTTTTCCTAAAATAAATTTGGTCCGCTAAGCATGTAGCCCCTTAAAAGTAGATCAACCTGATTCTTGAGCTAGGGAATGAATATGGTGATACTTTTCTGATGGATGGTTGGATTTTGGCTTCATAGTTCCATGCTGGTATTATGGCATGTAGATGAGCTTTGTTGCACATGCATATGGGCTTAGCAAAGCTCTCGAAAGTTGATGGATGTGAGATTGTAAATGGGATAGAAAAAGTATGATATGTAACCCACCAACCCTGTTCGAAGTATCGGTATCACTACAAGTTTCGCTAGCTAGGGATACGGAAACAATATCGATATTGCTAATAATTTCACTGATAATTGGAAATGCGGGGAAACATAGGAAAAACGGTGGAATTTTCAACGAAGCTTAAAGAGATGTTAAAATGTACATATTTGCATATTTAGAAATAAAAAAAATTACAAAAAATAAAATAAAAATGCATACATAATAAGTTTCCATTTAATGGGGCCTTAAAAGCATGTGTTGTTGTAAGAAATCAATCCAACCATCCCCTCCGGCCTATTTAACCATCCAACCTTCCATCCAAACATCCATCAATATTGCAAAATATCAACAACATGTGATATTTCACTGTGAAATCTTCAGTAATCGAAAAGGAAACAAAAGATTGTGGTCTCAATATCTTGCATGTTGCGATATTGATAATATCAAAATATTATCAATATTATCAATGACAAATTGAACACTACATACGACCATACCATGAAAAAGAAATTTAAAATAAAATTTTTTCTAATAAAGAAAATTTTGATGATATGAATACGTTGGTGATATTATTGAAATATCGTCAATACACTTATGATACAAGCATTACCTACAATTTATATAGTCGAAGATATTGGCGATACGTTGGCGATATTGATGCATTGGCAATGCAAGCAACCCCTAAAATTTACATAGTTGAAAATATTAACGATTACATTAGCGATATTGATACGTTGGCGATACTTAGCGATACATTGCTAATACTTGAAATTTCTGATACTAGTAGCATTATCGGTATCGCTGAGCTTAAGATAAAGATAATATCGGAGATATTTCAAACACTGCCCACCAACAACTATTAATTTGGGTATATTTGATACATCAACACTTCCTTTTCCCTTATGCTAGCTAGAAGGTGTGTAGAGTTAAGCACTTGGACACAATCATCCAGAATGAAAATTAAGCTAAATAGCTTATCTCTCCGTATCAGGTAGGATACATTTTTTCTTGTTTATTCTTCTTTACAAAAAGGTGGGAGCACACCACTTGCAATTTTATTGATATGGAAAACAACCATTTACAATCCTAAACAAAGACAAAAAAATAATTTAAAAAAAATTAAAAAAATCCAAACAAAGGCATGGCTAAACCAAACAAAATTAGCCACCTCAAATCAACAGCATACATACCTAAACATTTCTTGGAGAAGCTAGGAGCCATGAACAACCATAACTTAAATCCACTTATGGTCATCGCTTTAGAGCAAATATTGCTGAGGAAAAAAAAAATCAATGAAATTATCTTATCTATAAATTTATTGTATTTTTTCCTTCCCTTTGCCCATAATGTTAAGAGTCCAGAAAAGAACTCACATTCCTACTCCATATCTGACTCCAAATCCTATCCACATGAATTTTCAGTCCAACTCTAAATTTGAGTATTTTCAAAGTTTGGTTGGTATTACTAATGGTGGTGCAATGCATTTTCTCAATAGTGGAGGTCCATATAATTTCGAATTTCTTTGAAATGATTCATTTGTAAATGTAAAAAACCGTTTAATTTGTGGTATGCTTCCACAAGGTGATTTTGTGAAAGGTTCAATATCGAGATGAATGTTAGCTTTGTCAGTTGCCAAGAAATCTCTCCTAAGATATTGATCTAATCCATCCATATGCGGGATTTCTTTTTATATTTATTTATTGGAAAACCATGGCTGGGATGGTTAGGATTTTTTGATAAAATTGATTCCTTAGAATCGTAAGCAATAGATGATGGGCCTAACCGATGGATGGCTCACTGCTGAATAGGCCCACTTTCCCATAAATTTTGTTCACTGACCACTAAATAGTTATTGTTCAGATGGTATGAATCATCTTATTGGTGAGATTTTTACATGGTGGCCTAAGAAATGTGTTATGGACATAATGCACACCCCATATTGCTTGGTTAGACTGGCCAAGTGTCCCCTCGCAAGTAGAAAACTGCATGTTATGGTGCCTTGAGAGCAAATGATGATTTCCACACTTCTTTTTGGCATCACAAAAGTCCAACTCAAAAATCACCAATGGTAACCAGTGATTACTCTTACACTCCACATACAAAAATGTGGGTAGGTGAAAGAAGTTTGCATGTGATGATTCAAAAAACACAAAATATAAAAATATGCATAAAACGCCAATCTTCTTCTTCTGAACGTTGGCTTAGCCCACGTTTGTCTAGACAATTGGGAAAAGACCATTGGCTAGGTAGGCTACATTGGTTAGATCATCCAGCTCATAGATTAAGTTATCTTGTTGCTAAGGTGGGCCAAAATTTGAAAACAAAGAGACAACTTAGACATTCTTTTTCCCTTTCTTGCAGAAATGTGGGAGCACACCACATGTAATTTTATTTATTTGAAAGTGTTCCGTACAACCATTCAAGCAGGTGCAAATGCAACAAACAACTGCAGCATATATGATAAAGACCAAGCAAAAACATAAAATTACAAAAAGGAGAAAACAACTAAAACTTTTTTCTTGTAGCCACAAACTATACAAACATACTTACCCTAGCTCCAAGCATCTCACCGTCATTGCCATTTAGGAAACACCATGGAAGGAAAAATTAAGGAAAGCATTCTATCAATAAATATATAGAATTCTCTCCTTCCCTTCCTCCAAAGTGCTAGCATCCAGAAAAGCATCCCTACACCTACTCCATGTCCAACTCCAAATCCTATCCACATTAATTCCCAATCATATTTCCTTTCAGATTGCAATGTTGACAGAGGGGATGGTGGTGCACTCTCTACATCTTCACATTTCTTTAGTAGTGGAGGTCCACACAATCCCGAGTTCTCTTTGAATGATTCACTGTTAAATGTAAGAAACTGCCGGCTTTGTGGTATTTTTCCCACGAGGAAATTCTGTGAGAGATTCAACACTGCAAGGAATGTTAGATCTGTTAGCTGCCAAGGGATCTCTCCTGACAGTTTATTATGTGAGAGATCTAATGACTCCAGATCCCTTAGATTCTGTAGTGATGTTGGAATTCCGCCTGTTAAATCATTGTTGGACATATTGAGCACAAGTAGTGACTTTAGAACCCCAATCGATTCTGGGATATCCCCATGAAATTTGTTTTCCGAGAGATCCACTACAGTAAAGGCCGTAAGGATCTTTACTAGTTCCATCTGTAGCCCTTTGCTGACTAAAGACACTTTGTTTTGATAGTATATGTTTTGATAGTATATGGAACTTCCGCTACTACGGTTACCAGATATCATTTTGCCAAGGATCAAAGATTGGGATTTGTCCTCCTCCATCATTGCCTTCCAACTCTTGAACATATTTGATGGCAAATTACCCTCAAAGCTATTGAAAGAGAGGTCGAAAATTTGTAACAGTGGAAAAGCTTGAGGATGCCCAATGGTGCCATGAAATTGGTTGGATCTCAAGATGAGAACACGCAACTGGGACAAAGCTTCCAACCATAAAGGGAAGGTGTCTTGTATTTGATTTTTTCCAAGGTTTAATACCTCCAACATTTTGCAATTGGCCAAAGACTTTGGTACTTGGCCCTTTAATTGATTCCCACTGAGATCAAGCGTTTGTATGTTACATCCCTCTTTAAATGTATGAAGTAAGGTGCCATTGAAAGCATTTCCTTGAAGATTCAACACACTAAGGGTACCACCAATCTCACCCAAACATGGTGGAATCTGACCAATGAAGTGATTTTGAGATAAATCAAGGACTTGTAGGGATGTTGCATTGCAAACTGATCGAGGGATTTCACCACCAAGGCTATTGTTTGAAACTGAAAAGAAAAAGATGGAATGTGGTGGGATAGGAAGTGAGCCTTCTAGCTTGTTGGAGCTAATGTCCAGAACACTTAAGTAACTCAACGAAAGATAGGGAGATGGTTCTACTCCCCACAGAACATTGTGAGAAAGATTTAAAGAGTTTAAAGACCCATTGCCAACCTCCCATATCCATTTGGGTATTTCACCACTAATTTTATTGTTGGAAAGGTCCAATTCCCTCAACCCCTCTTGATTTCTCAAGAAATTTGGAAATGTGCTGATGTTGCAAGAACGTAGCAACAAATATTCAATCTGGGGGATGGAAACAAATGTGAAATTACCACTGCCATCTTGGACTGACAAGTTGTTATCTGAAAGATCCAGGGAGTAAAGGTTTTTGAAGTTTTGAAATAAGCCTAGCTCCACAGCACCACTGAAATTATTGGAAGAAAGGGAAAGTATCTGAAGCTTGGTAAGTTGAAAGATAAATCTGGGTATCATCCCCTGCAATTTATTGTTGCCCAAAAGGATGTACTCCAGCTGTGAAGAAGAGGCATTGTGGAACCCGCCAAGTTGACCACTAAGTTGGTTACCTGTGAGATCTAACCTCTGTAATGATGGGAGTGAAAGCAATGATGATGGAATGGTCCCGTTAAGCAAATTATTCCCTAAGTCTATCACTTTGAGATTCAGAAGCTCATTTCCATATGAAGAAGGAATTGGGCCGCTCAATTTATTGGATGAAAGATACAGATATTGCAGTTTGGTAAGGTTCAAAAGTGAGGGTGGTAATGATCCTGATAAATTGCAATTTGTGAGGCGTAAATGAGTCAAGAATTGGAGATTAATGAGAGAATCTATTGCAGAGGAGAGATCGTTATGGCTGAGGTCAAGTTCAGATAAGAAATGGAGCTGTGAAAGGGAAGAATAGATGGAGCCTGAAATATCACAATCTCGTAAGATCAACTGGCGGAGACTCCCTGGGAAGCTGGGCATTGCAGAGGATAGATTGTTATAGGTCAGGTCGAGTTCAGATAAGAAATGGAGCTGTGAAAGGGAAGAAAAGATGGAGCCTGAAAGACCACATTCATATAAGATCAACTTGCGGAGACTCCCTGGGAAGCTGGGCACTGCAGAAGAGAGATTGTTATAGCTGAGGTAGAGTTCAGATAAGAAATGGAGATGTGAAAGGGAAGAAAAGATGGAGCCTGAAAGACCACAATCATATAAGATCAACTTGCGGAGACTCCCAGGGAAGCTGGGCACTGCAGAGGAGAGATTGTTATAGGTGAGGTCGAGTTCAGATAAGAAATGGAGCTGTGAAAGTGAAGAAAAGATGGAGCCTGAAAGAAGACAATCTATTAAGCTCAACTTGCGGAGATAAGGGAGTGGCAAATCTAAGGTCTGGCCCTGCAGTAAGATGTGTACCCAGTCCAGATAGAGTTCACTCAGATTGGACAGGTTTTGGACGACGGCTCCAATGTTTGGGTTTTCGAGTTTCAGGTATTTACTGTCGGAACCATTCCTATATTCATTGCGAGAAAGATCGAGAGAAACCAAAGTGGTCAAGCGGGAGATTTCCAGTGGGATTTGGCCATAAAAATGCAACCGAGAGAGGTTGAGATGGGTCAAACTGGTGAGCTGGTCAAACCCAGATGGGATTGGAGAGCCATCAAAATCATTGTAAGCGAGGTTGAGCCTCTGGAGACTCCGAAGACGAAAGAGGCTGTCAAAATCAATCCGACCAGAGATAAAGAGCTCACTGAGGTCGAGGCTGATCACGTGACCAGTGGGTCCATCGCACGTGATGCCTTCCCAAGAGCAGCAATCGGTATTGTTTGAATTCCAAGAGGGAAGGCTGTGCCTGTAAGGAGAGAAGTGAAAACCATGCTTGAGGTGGAGTAAAGCAGCGAAGTGATGATGGTTGCATTGTTGGGCAGTGAGAAAGAGGAGAGATGATAAAAAGAAGAGAATCAGAAATGTTGGGTTTTTAGAAGAAAAGAGATGAGCCATTGGTTAATAGTGTTTGGGATGTGTATGAATAGAAAGCGTGAGGTCTATTTATAGACAGAAAGTGAAGAGGTTTGACTACTATTAGACTCGTACGTGTGAAATAAGGGCTTTTTGGGGGATTAAAGGGTTGGTGGGATGGGATTAAAAAATAATTATATCCAAAGATACCTCTGATTCGTGGACACCCTCTTTTTTGAAATAGGATTTGGTTTCCAATTTTTAAATTAATCAACCCTTTTATACAAACGCCAGTTTTGTAATATTTTATGGATGGGCTTGGGTGTTAAAACAGGGCCAAAGAAACAACGGGTTTAATGTTGCTTTCACCAAGTTTGTTTACTGAGGTATGGTTAAAATAATCCAAAAGGGTGGAGTTGGAATGCCCAAATCTAGGGGATAAAATTCCCAAAATTAAGTGAAATTGGCACGGGAATTCCCATTCTCTCTCTTCCCTTTTCCATTCTTCCCAAACATGATAAATTCAAGGGTGGGCCCTATTAATTTTAATCCCCGAAACAACCCTAACCCTTTGGCCGGATATTGGGGGGAATTATTATTGGGGTTTCAATAAAATTTTTGGGATTGTGGAACCTGGGATTAATAATTCATTCCAATTGTTTGGGCCCAAATTTGGGTTAAACCTTTATCCCTTCCAATTAAAAAACACGAGCTTTTAAAGGGGTTGGTGGGATTTGGAATGTGCGGTTTCTGGATTGCTTAAGACCATGGGATTGTTATGATCACCATGTTTGGCACGCGGAATCCCAATTTGGTTTAACCCCCAAAATAAGTTCCAAACCCCAAAGGGCCCTGGGGTGAGATTTATAACGGTTTGAAACACCCAATGGGTTAGTTTCAAATTTTTTGGGCATTTTATTTTAATGGTGAGACAAAATTAAAAAATAAAAATCCAAGGATAGGAACAATTTAATCCAAAAAAAATAAATCCTTTTGCCACGTAATTATAAAATTTTTAAAATAAACTTGGGTGGGCCATAATTTTAGGGAAAACAATTATTACTTTTGCGGCCATTACTTTGGTTTTTTTGGGTTAAAAATTTCCCAAATAGGTGCGGGTTAATAAAACCATTGTGGGCCCTGTAACTTTGATTCCATTTGAATTAATAAATCCGAGCTCCAAACCTATTTCTGCCCAGCCTACAAAAAAAGCCTTTCATCTAAGTGGGCCCACCATGATGTTTATGAGAAATTCCCACCTTAAATTTTAGGATATAAGACCAGAAATGAGGAGGATCCAAAACTCAAGTGGGCTGCGGTGAGGATTCAGTGACCACTGTTTGAAACATTCTAATGGCTAATAAGTTTCATAATTTTTTGGCATTTTCACTTCTTTAAGTGGGAACGACCTTATAAACATAAAAACATCAAGGTAGATTTGCATTGCATTGATGGTACTGGTTAGTGGTCGATGTTCTATAAGCCCACCGTAATGTATATTTTTATACACTTTGGTGGACCATACCATAGGAAACAAGGGTGATTGACTGCCCGCCATACTTTGTGGTTGGTTAAAACATTTCCGGATTAGGTGCGCCCAGGTCTCACCCAACGCAGTGTGGTCCTCCTGTGGAGCCCACGTTGATGCATGTATTGGATATCCGAGCTATCCATCCATATTTCTGCTCCTTTTGAGGGCATTAACAAAAAAAAAAAAAAGCACTTCCAAATCTCAAGTGGACCACAGTGCTGATTGAATTCCCACCATTAAAAATTTCCTAGGACTCAATGTAATACCGGCCGTGAGTTTATTTGCCATCAAACCTGTTGATGAGGACACAACGACCTGGATGAAGGGAAAAACAAATATCAGCTTCATCAAAAACTTTTGTAGCCAACAAAAATTTTGTAGCAGTTGAGATTCAACGACTACTGTTCCTCCAATGTAGATTTGAATCTGCTTCATTTTTTTGGCTCATGCTCTCTAAAATGACCTGTAAAAACTGATGGATGATGTTGGTATATATACATCATATGGCAGGGCTCATACAATACCACTCATATACAATATATACATCATGGCGGATCGCCTACGTACCATGTCACTGGCGAGTGGCTACTGATCGCTGCTATATAGGGCCTATCATGATGTACTTTTTTTAATCCACACTGTCCATCCATTTTACTAAGATAATTTTAGGGCATGTGCCCAGAAATGAAGGAGATTCAATTCTCAGGTGGACCATTCTAGAGGAAACAGTGGTGATTAAACAGCCACCATTAAAAACTTCTTATGAGTTATAAAAGTTTTGGATCAAGCTGGTTTCAGTTTTTATCCTTCATCCAGGACTGCTCTTATCAGTAGTGGATGACAAATGAACATCGTGATGAGCATTATGGTGGGCATTCAATTAGCATCCTTTGTTATGGTATGGTCCACCTGAGATTTGGATCCTCTTAATTTTTGGGTTCATGACCTAAAAGAAGCTGGAAAAATGAATGGGTGGCCTGCATATACAATACATACATCAAGGTGGGCCTACAGTCATGGCCGCACCTAATCTGGAAACCTCATCCTAACCATGCAATCTGTGTCCAAAGAAATTTGTTGTTTTTTATTTTATTTTTTGTGATTTTTTATAATAATATTCTTTACTAATTTTACTTTTAGATATCTATTTAATTTTTTTAAGCAACTTTATTAATTGGAGGATATTTTAATTATTTTAGAAAAAATCATAAGGGAAGTGGGAGAAAACTAACATAATGTACCTTGACAATAACCTAGGGTTGTACACGAGCCAAGCAAGCTCCAAAAGCTTGCTCAGCTCGGCTCGATCTACCTCGGCTTGACTTAGCTTGAACAACGACTTGAGGCGAGCCAAGTTTCATATGACCTAGCTCGTTTTAAAAATGAGCTGAGTTTGATCATAATGGATCTTGACTCAACTTGAACTCGGCTCAGCTTGAGCTCGACTTGAATATTATATATATATAGACACACACACACACACACACATATATATATAGACACACACACACACACACACATACATCTACACATTATATATATTTTTTTAAAATTAAAACTTAAACCCTATCCTATTCGTATATCCCTTTCTTACCATTTCCCTTCCTTACCTAACTCGCATGCGCCTGAGCTTCACTTTCTCCCTCTCTTGTGCTTGAGCTGAGCTCCACACATCATGGTGTTCCTACACACCATGCCGAGGACTTAGCCTCTCTCTCTCTCTCTCTCTCTCTCTCTCTCTCTCTCTCTCTCTCTCTCTCTCTCTCTCTCTCTCTCTCTCAGCACCAACAATAAGGTACCTCTATAGTTTTATCTAATATTGTGTGTGTGTGTGTGTGTGTGTGTGTGTGTATTATTAATTGAATATTTGATTTTATTTGATTTAGGAGTTGGGTCGAGTGTGGGTTGGGTTAGTTAGGTCAGGTGGCTAGGTTGAGTCATGTGTCAATTGGGTCAGGTTGCTGAATTGAGTCGGGTGCGGGTTGGGTGCTAGGTTGGGAGTAGGCTTGCCTCGACTCAATCCACTAGCTTGCATCGAGCTCGACTCGAAAGGTTTAGCAAATAATCCAAGCCCCGTTGGTAAACTCAAGTCCTAGCTGGAGCTTGAGGAGAGCACGGATGAGTCAAGCCAAGCTAGGCCCACCTCAAGTCGACTCGACTCGATGTACAACCCTACAATAACTTCATTGAGGAATTACCTTAACAAAAATTTAATTTATAAAGGTATCAGGATGTAAATGCCACCTTAATAGGGTACCATTTGGTAAATTTCCTTTGATAGAATTTAAATAAGCTGCATGACAAAAACAATGAGGATTGAACATCAACAGTTAAAATGATCGTGGGCTATAGAAGTTTTAGATCAGGCTAATACTTTCATATTTTCAATTCCTCCCAGTAAAAGTGACTTTATGAACGGTATAGATGATATCTAAACATAAACTGTAGGCATTTTCCTACCCACCTTTTCTTGTTGTATGACTCACTTGAGTTTTGGATCTACTTCATATTTTGGTTAATGTCATAACAGAGTATGGAAAAATGGATGGACAGGGTGGATTTCTCACAAACATCAAAGCCAGCCCCACCTACCTTATTGGGCTGCTTTTTCCTATTGTGCTGCCACTTAAATTTTGGATCTGCCTCATTTTTGGGCTTATGCCCCAACAAAACCTGGAAAAATGGATGGATAGAGTGGATTTCTCACAAACATCACAGTTTGGTCCCACTTAGCTTCTAAGTATAGGAACTTCCAGCCACAGTCTGTCCAAACAATCCACGTACTGGATTTAGATATTCAGACGGTCTTGATCCTTTTAAGCAACATAGATGGATAACGTAGATTTCTCACAAATTTCACATTGGCCCACTCAGCCTCTGAGCATAGAAACTTCCTGTGATAAGTTGTCCTAGGTAATCTGCATCCCACATTTTGATATTTAGATGGACCAGATCCTTTTAGGCAAGGCATCTACACACTAATAATCAACTGACTACATGAACTAGTATCATTGGCTGTGATCATTCAAGGAAGGCAACATCAAGTGTCCCATTTACCATCTCTATCTTATAAATGCCATCTATCCATTTTTCTTCAAATGGAACACTTCCACACACAACACATATACATATGCATGAATTTAACATTGCCGATTAGACGTGGGGCCCAACGTGCTTTAATTTCCAAATGGTCTTGGAATTCCTAACTCAACAATCTACCAGGTTAAGCAAGCCATGACCGTAAGTAGGTCAAGCACGGACACCATTTATTCATGCAAAAGTGTCCGTGCACTTTTTTTTTTTCCATTTCTTACTAAGTTGGTAAATTATGTTAGAATATTTGGTTGAATTAAATAGACTATTAAAAATCGAGAACCAAAAAAAGGAAAATAAATTTTGAGAAAGAAGAACTTATTGAATTGAGTCGAGGAGTGACTGAGTCACTCGACTTGAAATCGAATTTTCTCCCCTTGGACAGCGTCCCAAGTGCAATAGGTTTCCAGAGCAATCGACCTCCAGGATACAACGACTATGACCTGGTCCCAGTGGTGCACTCACTGTACACGGGCTCGAACCACTTGCAGTTTAATTCGAAAGTGCTGAGTTGACTCAGTGATGAACTCAGTAAAATTCTTAAAATTATATCAGAGAGAGTTTTATAAAAGAGATAATAATTTCATATGTTTAAAACTAGAATCGGTAGTCTTTATATAGACTCCGAAGTGGTGCATAAGCACCCTTTACAAAAGGTTAGGTCCGTTGGGTTTAAACCCAACAGGGGCGACCAATCGGAAGGGATGCATCTTTCTGATTTAAAACGAAAAAGCGCAAGTGTGAGTACACTCTCACACATACAGTCTTGCGAGTACCCATACACACACCCACGCGAGTACACACACACTGCACCCGCACTCGCGCCCAGCCCAGCAGTCCTGTCCCATCTCGTCGCGTCGCGCACGCACAGGCACACGGACACGGACACGGACATGGGCACGGACACGGACTCGGACTCGGCTCGGCTTGGCTCAGCACGGCTCGGCTCGGCTCGGCGCGCACGCGCGCGCGTGTGGTCAATGTCATAGATTAGAGCTATTGGCATAGCCCCCCATAGGACCAAATTCACATGCCCCCTGAAAGAGGCTCAAGCCCTAGGCAAAAAGACTATCTTATATACAAGATAGTTTACTATGTCAAATCCGATGTGGGATAAAACCCACAACTCAAAAGTACTACAACTTTTCAAAAATGGAGCGAAATTACTGAAAATTTAAAAATTCAAATTTTAATACTACTTTAAAACAAAATATAACAATCTCCCATATGTTTTAAAATAAAACCCTTTCGGATTAAAGTGTAATAGTTGTGCAATGGTGTCGGTGTCACCATAGACTTGAACCGACATTAGAGTAAGCAAGACAGGTCTACAGGAATCAGGTGACACCATAGTCTTGAACCTGAATCCTTTTAATGTAGATCGCAAGTACATGCCACTCACACAACTCTTCCTCTGCAAGTGATTCTGCGGTTCGGTGCGTTTCAGCCATACACCATTACCTGGATTTCATGAGTGTTCAAGAGAATTCACCTAGATTCTTATAGGAAGCGACCTCCACCTCCACACCCATATAGGTAAATTCCATCAAGTGTATGCAGCAACTGTATACACCACCAAATATATGGCTATGGATTCATTAAGAGTTCTAACAACTCATCCTTCTACGTTGCTGTTCGCACTGTACACCATAGAAGGGGCTCATACAACTCAGTGCAATCGTCTACCTCGTGTCTTGTTGTTTACCCATTGAACCTATCTCATGGGATCTCCACTTGTATAGGTTGGGTTGCGGACACTGACAGCTTATATATTAGGCTCAGCCCCATTCCCTTCGATGTATCATTGACTAACCTTTTAGATAGTCCTTTGGTCAGACGATCTGTTAAATTCTTTTCTGACCTCACAAAGTCAATAGATATGACTCCATCACACAACATATGTTTCACTATGTTGTATCTGAGTCTAATATGCCTGCTCTTTTCATTATATATTTTACTCTTTGCTTTCGTTATAGTTGCTTGACAGTCACAATGAATAGATACGGCCGATACAGGCTTTGGCCACAATGGTATATTAGCTACAAAATAAGATGACAAAGTGTCGCACAATTACCTTCTCTTGTGTGGCAATGGATTATAAGATGGGTCAGAAATTGATCCGGACTGCTTACAATTAACTAACAGCTTTGAAAGATACACATCATGGTGTTCCTACACACAAACCAATGGTTTGCATCCCATCCCTATTGTTTCCTTTGATGTGACCAACTTTGAATTGTAGGTTTGGTTGTTTTTTTTTTCCCATGGCCCCAAATCCAAGACATAATAACTGGCGGACAGATGTTATAACTTTGGGGGCAGATTAAGAACTACCCTCGCTGTTCGGAGCTTGGGGCAAGGGAAAGCTCCAAGCAGCTATCGAGGGGCCACCATTATATATGTTTGGATTTTATTCAATACCATCCATCCATTTTCTCATATTATTTTAGATTATTAGCCCAAAAATAGGACGTTCCACTTCTTTAGTCTTCTAAATCCTTTGTCCTTACTCTTGCAACCGTTCCTCTTCTCTCGACCTCCATTCTACTTTTGGCCTTCTTGATAGTGCCCTATCTTTTCGCTTGACCGATTTTCTCTCACTTGGACTTCTCTGCAGAATTGTATGTACAAACTGGATGGAAAACTCCCTTAAGCCTCATTAGTGTAAACAATGTAAGAATGCTTCAGAAACTTCTTTGAGTTCGAGCCATGTGCAGTGCCTAGGTTTTGGATTATGTTGTTTCTAACCCTGGTTTTCACCTGAGTCATTTAATGAGCAGAAGACTCTAATGAGGTAATTGGTGTGGGTGATTTACAATTGACTAACAGCTATGATGAAAGACACACATCAAAGTGTCTCCCCACATAAACCAATGGTTGGTATCCAATTACCATTGTTTCCTATGGTGTGGTCCAATTGAGTTATGGATCTGGTTAGTTTTTCCTTGGGGGAACCCAAATCCAACACATAGCCTGATGGAGAGAGTGGATGTTACATATATAACATTATGGCCCCACATAGGTTTAAGAGTCACATGTGTAAATTATGGGAGTCACTCATCAAAGTAGTCACAATAGGGATGGGATGCACTTCCACACACAACACGGCACATATACATGCATGACTTTGACAGTTGCCATTAGATGTGTGCCAACATGCTTTAATTTCCAACTGCTCTTGGAATTCCTAACACAACAATCTCACCAGGTCAAGCTAGCCATGACCATCAGTAGGTCAAGTATCGTGGAACCGTTTATTTATGCAAAGGAGTCCGTGCACTATTTTTTATTTTTTTTAATTTTTTAACCATTGACTACCCTCATTTCTCAATTTCTTACCAACTTTATAAATTATAGTTAGCAAATAGTACAAGCTACAAAATAAGATGACAAAGTGTACGTCGCACAATTACCTTCTCTCGTGTGGCAATGGATTATAAGATGGGTCAGAAATTGATCCGGATGGCTTACAATTAACTAATAGCTTTGAAAGATACACATCATGGTGTTCCTACACACAAACCAATGGTTTGCATCCCATCCCTATTGTTTCCTTTGATGTGACCAACTTTGAATTGTAGATTCGGTTGTTTTTTTTTTTCCCATGGCCCCAAATCCAAGACATAATAATTGGTGGACAGATGTCATAACTTTGGGGGCAGATTAAGAACTACCCTCGCCTGTTCAGAGCTTGGGGCAGGGGAAAGCTCCAAGCAGCTATCGAGGGGCCACCATTATATATGTTTGGATTTTATCCAATACCGTCCATCCATTTTCTCATATTATTTTAGATTATTAGCCCAAAAATAGGACGTTCCACTTCTTTAGTCTTCTAAATCCTTTGTCCTTACTCTTGCAACCGTTCCTCTTCTCTCGACCTCCATTCTACTTTTGGCCTTCTTGATAGTGCCCTATCTTTTCGCTTGACCGATTTTCTCTCACTTGGACTTCTCTGCAGAATTGTATGTACAAAACTGGATGGAAAACTCCCTTAAGCCTCATTAGTGTAAACAATGTAAAAATGCTTCAGAAACTTCTTTGAGTTCGAGCCATGTGCAGTGCCTAGGTTTTGGATTATGTTGTTTCTAACCCTGGTTTTCACCTGAGTCATTTAATGAGCAGAAGACTCTAATGAGGTAATTGGTGTGGGTGATTTACAATTGACTAACAGCTATGATGAAAGACACACATCAAAGTGTCTCCCCACATAAACCAATGGTTGGTATCCAATTACCATTGTTTCCTATGGTGTGGTCCAATTGAGTTATGGATCTGGTTAGTTTTTCCTTGGGGGAACCCAAATCCAACACATAGCCTGATGGAGAGAGTGGATGTTACATATATAACATTATGGCCCCACATAGGTTTAAGAGTCACATGTGTAAATTATGGGAGTCACTCATCAAAGTAGTCACAATAGGGATGGGATGCACTTCCACACACAACACGGCACATATACATGCATGACTTTGACAGTTGCCATTAGATGTGTGCCAACATGCTTTAATTTCCAACTGCTCTTGGAATTCCTAACACAACAATCTCACCAGGTCAAGCTAGCCATGACCATCAGTAGGTCAAGTATCGTGGAACCGTTTATTTATGCAAAGGAGTCCGTGCACTATTTTTTATTTTTTTTAATTTTTTAACCATTGACTACCCTCATTTCTCAATTTCTTACCAACTTTATAAATTATAGTTAGCAAATAGTACAAGCTACAAAATAAGATGACAAAGTGTACGTCGCACAATTACCTTCTCTCGTGTGGCAATGGATTATAAGATGGGTCAGAAATTGATCCGGATGGCTTACAATTAACTAATAGCTTTGAAAGATACACATCATGGTGTTCCTACACACAAACCAATGGTTTGCATCCCATCCCTATTGTTTCCTTTGATGTGACCAACTTTGAATTGTAGATTCGGTTGTTTTTTTTTTTCCCATGGCCCCAAATCCAAGACATAATAATTGGTGGACAGATGTCATAACTTTGGGGGCAGATTAAGAACTACCCTCGCCTGTTCAGAGCTTGGGGCAGGGGAAAGCTCCAAGCAGCTATCGAGGGGCCACCATTATATATGTTTGGATTTTATCCAATACCGTCCATCCATTTTCTCATATTATTTTAGATTATTAGCCCAAAAATAGGACGTTCCACTTCTTTAGTCTTCTAAATCCTTTGTCCTTACTCTTGCAACCGTTCCTCTTCTCTCGACCTCCATTCTACTTTTGGCCTTCTTGATAGTGCCCTATCTTTTCGCTTGACCGATTTTCTCTCACTTGGACTTCTCTGCAGAATTGTATGTACAAAACTGGATGGAAAACTCCCTTAAGCCTCATTAGTGTAAACAATGTAAAAATGCTTCAGAAACTTCTTTGAGTTCGAGCCATGTGCAGTGCCTAGGTTTTGGATTATGTTGTTTCTAACCCTGGTTTTCACCTGAGTCATTTAATGAGCAGAAGACTCTAATGAGGTAATTGGTGTGGGTGATTTACAATTGACTAACAGCTATGATGAAAGACACACATCAAAGTGTCTCCCCACATAAACCAATGGTTGGTATCCAATTACCATTGTTTCCTATGGTGTGGTCCAATTGAGTTATGGATCTGGTTAGTTTTTCCTTGGGGGAACCCAAATCCAACACATAGCCTGATGGAGAGAGTGGATGTTACATATATAACATTATGGCCCCACATAGGTTTAAGAGTCACATGTGTAAATTATGGGAGTCACTCATCAAAGTAGTCACAATAGGGATGGGATGCACTTCCACACACAACACGGCACATATACATGCATGACTTTGACAGTTGCCATTAGATGTGTGCCAACATGCTTTAATTTCCAACTGCTCTTGGAATTCCTAACACAACAATCTCACCAGGTCAAGCTAGCCATGACCATCAGTAGGTCAAGTATCGTGGAACCGTTTATTTATGCAAAGGAGTCCGTGCACTATTTTTTATTTTTTTAATTTTTTAACCATTGACTACCCTCATTTCTCAATTTCTTACCAACTTTATAAATTATAGTTAGCAAATAGTACAAGCTACAAAATAAGATGACAAAGTGTACGTCGCACAATTACCTTCTCTCGTGTGGCAATGGATTATAAGATGGGTCAGAAATTGATCCGGATGGCTTACAATTAACTAATAGCTTTGAAAGATACACATCATGGTGTTCCTACACACAAACCAATGGTTTGCATCCCATCCCTATTGTTTCCTTTGATGTGACCAACTTTGAATTGTAGATTCGGTTGTTTTTTTTTTTCCCATGGCCCCAAATCCAAGACATAATAATTGGTGGACAGATGTCATAACTTTGGGGGCAGATTAAGAACTACCCTCGCCTGTTCAGAGCTTGGGGCAGGGGAAAGCTCCAAGCAGCTATCGAGGGGCCACCATTATATATGTTTGGATTTTATCCAATACCGTCCATCCATTTTCTCATATTATTTTAGATTATTAGCCCAAAAATAGGACGTTCCACTTCTTTAGTCTTCTAAATCCTTTGTCCTTACTCTTGCAACCGTTCCTCTTCTCTCGACCTCCATTCTACTTTTGGCCTTCTTGATAGTGCCCTATCTTTTCGCTTGACCGATTTTCTCTCACTTGGACTTCTCTGCAGAATTGTATGTACAAAACTGGATGGAAAACTCCCTTAAGCCTCATTAGTGTAAACAATGTAAAAATGCTTCAGAAACTTCTTTGAGTTCGAGCCATGTGCAGTGCCTAGGTTTTGGATTATGTTGTTTCTAACCCTGGTTTTCACCTGAGTCATTTAATGAGCAGAAGACTCTAATGAGGTAATTGGTGTGGGTGATTTACAATTGACTAACAGCTATGATGAAAGACACACATCAAAGTGTCTCCCCACATAAACCAATGGTTGGTATCCAATTACCATTGTTTCCTATGGTGTGGTCCAATTGAGTTATGGATCTGGTTAGTTTTTCCTTGGGGGAACCCAAATCCAACACATAGCCTGATGGAGAGAGTGGATGTTACATATATAACATTATGGCCCCACATAGGTTTAAGAGTCACATGTGTAAATTATGGGAGTCACTCATCAAAGTAGTCACAATAGGGATGGGATGCACTTCCACACACAACACGGCACATATACATGCATGACTTTGACAGTTGCCATTAGATGTGTGCCAACATGCTTTAATTTCCAACTGCTCTTGGAATTCCTAACACAACAATCTCACCAGGTCAAGCTAGCCATGACCATCAGTAGGTCAAGTATCGTGGAACCGTTTATTTATGCAAAGGAGTCCGTGCACTATTTTTTATTTTTTTAAATTTTTTAACCATTGACTACCCTCATTTCTCAATTTCTTACCAACTTTATAAATTATAGTTAGCAAATAGTACAAGCTACAAAATAAGATGACAAAGTGTACGTCGCACAATTACCTTCTCTCGTGTGGCAATGGATTATAAGATGGGTCAGAAATTGATCCGGATGGCTTACAATTAACTAATAGCTTTGAAAGATACACATCATGGTGTTCCTACACACAAACCAATGGTTTGCATCCCATCCCTATTGTTTCCTTTGATGTGACCAACTTTGAATTGTAGATTCGGTTGTTTTTTTTTTTCCCATGGCCCCAAATCCAAGACATAATAATTGGTGGACAGATGTCATAACTTTGGGGGCAGATTAAGAACTACCCTCGCCTGTTCAGAGCTTGGGGCAGGGGAAAGCTCCAAGCAGCTATCGAGGGGCCACCATTATATATGTTTGGATTTTATCCAATACCGTCCATCCATTTTCTCATATTATTTTAGATTATTAGCCCAAAAATAGGACGTTCCACTTCTTTAGTCTTCTAAATCCTTTGTCCTTACTCTTGCAACCGTTCCTCTTCTCTCGACCTCCATTCTACTTTTGGCCTTCTTGATAGTGCCCTATCTTTTCGCTTGACCGATTTTCTCTCACTTGGACTTCTCTGCAGAATTGTATGTACAAAACTGGATGGAAAACTCCCTTAAGCCTCATTAGTGTAAACAATGTAAAAATGCTTCAGAAACTTCTTTGAGTTCGAGCCATGTGCAGTGCCTAGGTTTTGGATTATGTTGTTTCTAACCCTGGTTTTCACCTGAGTCATTTAATGAGCAGAAGACTCTAATGAGGTAATTGGTGTGGGTGATTTACAATTGACTAACAGCTATGATGAAAGACACACATCAAAGTGTCTCCCCACATAAACCAATGGTTGGTATCCAATTACCATTGTTTCCTATGGTGTGGTCCAATTGAGTTATGGATCTGGTTAGTTTTTCCTTGGGGGAACCCAAATCCAACACATAGCCTGATGGAGAGAGTGGATGTTACATATATAACATTATGGCCCCACATAGGTTTAAGAGTCACATGTGTAAATTATGGGAGTCACTCATCAAAGTAGTCACAATAGGGATGGGATGCACTTCCACACACAACACGGCACATATACATGCATGACTTTGACAGTTGCCATTAGATGTGTGCCAACATGCTTTAATTTCCAACTGCTCTTGGAATTCCTAACACAACAATCTCACCAGGTCAAGCTAGCCATGACCATCAGTAGGTCAAGTATCGTGGAACCGTTTATTTATGCAAAGGAGTCCGTGCACTATTTTTTATTTTTTTTAATTTTTTAACCATTGACTACCCTCATTTCTCAATTTCTTACCAACTTTATAAATTATAGTTAGCAAATAGTACAAGCTACAAAATAAGATGACAAAGTGTACGTCGCACAATTACCTTCTCTCGTGTGGCAATGGATTATAAGATGGGTCAGAAATTGATCCGGATGGCTTACAATTAACTAATAGCTTTGAAAGATACACATCATGGTGTTCCTACACACAAACCAATGGTTTGCATCCCATCCCTATTGTTTCCTTTGATGTGACCAACTTTGAATTGTAGATTCGGTTGTTTTTTTTTTCCCATGGCCCCAAATCCAAGACATAATAATTGGTGGACAGATGTCATAACTTTGGGGGCAGATTAAGAACTACCCTCGCCTGTTCAGAGCTTGGGGCAGGGGAAAGCTCCAAGCAGCTATCGAGGGGCCACCATTATATATGTTTGGATTTTATCCAATACCGTCCATCCATTTTCTCATATTATTTTAGATTATTAGCCCAAAAATAGGACGTTCCACTTCTTTAGTCTTCTAAATCCTTTGTCCTTACTCTTGCAACCGTTCCTCTTCTCTCGACCTCCATTCTACTTTTGGCCTTCTTGATAGTGCCCTATCTTTTCGCTTGACCGATTTTCTCTCACTTGGACTTCTCTGCAGAATTGTATGTACAAAACTGGATGGAAAACTCCCTTAAGCCTCATTAGTGTAAACAATGTAAAAATGCTTCAGAAACTTCTTTGAGTTCGAGCCATGTGCAGTGCCTAGGTTTTGGATTATGTTGTTTCTAACCCTGGTTTTCACCTGAGTCATTTAATGAGCAGAAGACTCTAATGAGGTAATTGGTGTGGGTGATTTACAATTGACTAACAGCTATGATGAAAGACACACATCAAAGTGTCTCCCCACATAAACCAATGGTTGGTATCCAATTACCATTGTTTCCTATGGTGTGGTCCAATTGAGTTATGGATCTGGTTAGTTTTTCCTTGGGGGAACCCAAATCCAACACATAGCCTGATGGAGAGAGTGGATGTTACATATATAACATTATGGCCCCACATAGGTTTAAGAGTCACATGTGTAAATTATGGGAGTCACTCATCAAAGTAGTCACAATAGGGATGGGATGCACTTCCACACACAACACGGCACATATACATGCATGACTTTGACAGTTGCCATTAGATGTGTGCCAACATGCTTTAATTTCCAACTGCTCTTGGAATTCCTAACACAACAATCTCACCAGGTCAAGCTAGCCATGACCATCAGTAGGTCAAGTATCGTGGAACCGTTTATTTATGCAAAGGAGTCCGTGCACTATTTTTTATTTTTTTTAATTTTTTAACCATTGACTACCCTCATTTCTCAATTTCTTACCAACTTTATAAATTATAGTTAGCAAATAGTACAAGCTACAAAATAAGATGACAAAGTGTACGTCGCACAATTACCTTCTCTCGTGTGGCAATGGATTATAAGATGGGTCAGAAATTGATCCGGATGGCTTACAATTAACTAATAGCTTTGAAAGATACACATCATGGTGTTCCTACACACAAACCAATGGTTTGCATCCCATCCCTATTGTTTCCTTTGATGTGACCAACTTTGAATTGTAGATTCGGTTGTTTTTTTTTTCCCATGGCCCCAAATCCAAGACATAATAATTGGTGGACAGATGTCATAACTTTGGGGGCAGATTAAGAACTACCCTCGCTGTTCGGAGCTTGGGGCAAGGGAAAGCTCCAAGCAGCTATCGAGGGGCCACCATTATATATGTTTGGATTTTATCCAATACCGTCCATCCATTTTCTCATATTATTTTAGATTATTAGCCCAAAAATAGGACGTTCCACTTCTTTAGTCTTCTAAATCCTTTGTCCTTACTCTTGCAACCGTTCCTCTTCTCTCGACCTCCATTCTACTTTTGGCCTTCTTGATAGTGCCCTATCTTTTCGCTTGACCGATTTTCTCTCACTTGGACTTCTCTGCAGAATTGTATGTACAAAACTGGATGGAAAACTCCCTTAAGCCTCATTAGTGTAAACAATGTAAAAATGCTTCAGAAACTTCTTTGAGTTCGAGCCATGTGCAGTGCCTAGGTTTTGGATTATGTTGTTTCTAACCCTGGTTTTCACCTGAGTCATTTAATGAGCAGAAGACTCTAATGAGGTAATTGGTGTGGGTGATTTACAATTGACTAACAGCTATGATGAAAGACACACATCAAAGTGTCTCCCCACATAAACCAATGGTTGGTATCCAATTACCATTGTTTCCTATGGTGTGGTCCAATTGAGTTATGGATCTGGTTAGTTTTTCCTTGGGGGAACCCAAATCCAACACATAGCCTGATGGAGAGAGTGGATGTTACATATATAACATTATGGCCCCACATAGGTTTAAGAGTCACATGTGTAAATTATGGGAGTCACTCATCAAAGTAGTCACAATAGGGATGGGATGCACTTCCACACACAACACGGCACATATACATGCATGACTTTGACAGTTGCCATTAGATGTGTGCCAACATGCTTTAATTTCCAACTGCTCTTGGAATTCCTAACACAACAATCTCACCAGGTCAAGCTAGCCATGACCATCAGTAGGTCAAGTATCGTGGAACCGTTTATTTATGCAAAGGAGTCCGTGCACTATTTTTTATTTTTTTAAATTTTTTAACCATTGACTACCCTCATTTCTCAATTTCTTACCAACTTTATAAATTATAGTTAGCAAATAGTACAAGCTACAAAATAAGATGACAAAGTGTACGTCGCACAATTACCTTCTCTCGTGTGGCAATGGATTATAAGATGGGTCAGAAATTGATCCGGATGGCTTACAATTAACTAATAGCTTTGAAAGATACACATCATGGTGTTCCTACACACAAACCAATGGTTTGCATCCCATCCCTATTGTTTCCTTTGATGTGACCAACTTTGAATTGTAGATTCGGTTGTTTTTTTTTTTCCCATGGCCCCAAATCCAAGACATAATAATTGGTGGACAGATGTCATAACTTTGGGGGCAGATTAAGAACTACCCTCGCCTGTTCAGAGCTTGGGGCAGGGGAAAGCTCCAAGCAGCTATCGAGGGGCCACCATTATATATGTTTGGATTTTATCCAATACCGTCCATCCATTTTCTCATATTATTTTAGATTATTAGCCCAAAAATAGGACGTTCCACTTCTTTAGTCTTCTAAATCCTTTGTCCTTACTCTTGCAACCGTTCCTCTTCTCTCGACCTCCATTCTACTTTTGGCCTTCTTGATAGTGCCCTATCTTTTCGCTTGACCGATTTTCTCTCACTTGGACTTCTCTGCAGAATTGTATGTACAAACTGGATGGAAAACTCCCTTAAGCCTCATTAGTGTAAACAATGTAAGAATGCTTCAGAAACTTCTTTGAGTTCGAGCCATGTGCAGTGCCTAGGTTTTGGATTATGTTGTTTCTAACCCTGGTTTTCACCTGAGTCATTTAATGAGCAGAAGACTCTAATGAGGTAATTGGTGTGGGTGATTTACAATTGACTAACAGCTATGATGAAAGACACACATCAAAGTGTCTCCCCACATAAACCAATGGTTGGTATCCAATTACCATTGTTTCCTATGGTGTGGTCCAATTGAGTTATGGATCTGGTTAGTTTTTCCTTGGGGGAACCCAAATCCAACACATAGCCTGATGGAGAGAGTGGATGTTACATATATAACATTATGGCCCCACATAGGTTTAAGAGTCACATGTGTAAATTATGGGAGTCACTCATCAAAGTAGTCACAATAGGGATGGGATGCACTTCCACACACAACACGGCACATATACATGCATGACTTTGACAGTTGCCATTAGATGTGTGCCAACATGCTTTAATTTCCAATTGGTCTTGGAATTCCTAACACAACAATCTCACCAGGTCAAGCTAGCCATGACCATCAGTAGGTCAAGTATCGTGGAACCGTTTATTTATGCAAAGGAGTCCGTGCACTATTTTTTATTTTTTTAAATTTTTTAACCATTGACTACCCTCATTTCTCAATTTCTTACCAACTTTATAAATTATAGTTAGCAAATAGTACAAGCTACAAAATAAGATGACAAAGTGTACGTCGCACAATTACCTTCTCTCGTGTGGCAATGGATTATAAGATGGGTCAGAAATTGATCCGGATGGCTTACAATTAACTAATAGCTTTGAAAGATACACATCATGGTGTTCCTACACACAAACCAATGGTTTGCATCCCATCCCTATTGTTTCCTTTGATGTGACCAACTTTGAATTGTAGATTCGGTTGTTTTTTTTTTTCCCATGGCCCCAAATCCAAGACATAATAATTGGTGGACAGATGTCATAACTTTGGGGGCAGATTAAGAACTACCCTCGCTGTTCGGAGCTTGGGGCAAGGGAAAGCTCCAAGCAGCTATCGAGGGGCCACCATTATATATGTTTGGATTTTATCCAATACCGTCCATCCATTTTCTCATATTATTTTAGATTATTAGCCCAAAAATAGGACGTTCCACTTCTTTAGTCTTCTAAATCCTTTGTCCTTACTCTTGCAACCGTTCCTCTTCTCTCGACCTCCATTCTACTTTTGGCCTTCTTGATAGTGCCCTATCTTTTCGCTTGACCGATTTTCTCTCACTTGGACTTCTCTGCAGAATTGTATGTACAAACTGGATGGAAAACTCCCTTAAGCCTCATTAGTGTAAACAATGTAAGAATGCTTCAGAAACTTCTTTGAGTTCGAGCCATGTGCAGTGCCTAGGTTTTGGATTATGTTGTTTCTAACCCTGGTTTTCACCTGAGTCATTTAATGAGCAGAAGACTCTAATGAGGTAATTGGTGTGGGTGATTTACAATTGACTAACAGCTATGATGAAAGACACACATCAAAGTGTCTCCCCACATAAACCAATGGTTGGTATCCAATTACCATTGTTTCCTATGGTGTGGTCCAATTGAGTTATGGATCTGGTTAGTTTTTCCTTGGGGGAACCCAAATCCAACACATAGCCTGATGGAGAGAGTGGATGTTACATATATAACATTATGGCCCCACATAGGTTTAAGAGTCACATGTGTAAATTATGGGAGTCACTCATCAAAGTAGTCACAATAGGGATGGGATGCACTTCCACACACAACACGGCACATATACATGCATGACTTTGACAGTTGCCATTAGATGTGTGCCAACATGCTTTAATTTCCAACTGCTCTTGGAATTCCTAACACAACAATCTCACCAGGTCAAGCTAGCCATGACCATCAGTAGGTCAAGTATCGTGGAACCGTTTATTTATGCAAAGGAGTCCGTGCACTATTTTTTATTTTTTTTAATTTTTTAACCATTGACTACCCTCATTTCTCAATTTCTTACCAACTTTATAAATTATAGTTAGCAAATAGTACAAGCTACAAAATAAGATGACAAAGTGTACGTCGCACAATTACCTTCTCTCGTGTGGCAATGGATTATAAGATGGGTCAGAAATTGATCCGGATGGCTTACAATTAACTAATAGCTTTGAAAGATACACATCATGGTGTTCCTACACACAAACCAATGGTTTGCATCCCATCCCTATTGTTTCCTTTGATGTGACCAACTTTGAATTGTAGATTCGGTTGTTTTTTTTTTTCCCATGGCCCCAAATCCAAGACATAATAATTGGTGGACAGATGTCATAACTTTGGGGGCAGATTAAGAACTACCCTCGCTGTTCGGAGCTTGGGGCAAGGGAAAGCTCCAAGCAGCTATCGAGGGGCCACCATTATATATGTTTGGATTTTATCCAATACCGTCCATCCATTTTCTCATATTATTTTAGATTATTAGCCCAAAAATAGGACGTTCCACTTCTTTAGTCTTCTAAATCCTTTGTCCTTACTCTTGCAACCGTTCCTCTTCTCTCGACCTCCATTCTACTTTTGGCCTTCTTGATAGTGCCCTATCTTTTCGCTTGACCGATTTTCTCTCACTTGGACTTCTCTGCAGAATTGTATGTACAAAACTGGATGGAAAACTCCCTTAAGCCTCATTAGTGTAAACAATGTAAAAATGCTTCAGAAACTTCTTTGAGTTCGAGCCATGTGCAGTGCCTAGGTTTTGGATTATGTTGTTTCTAACCCTGGTTTTCACCTGAGTCATTTAATGAGCAGAAGACTCTAATGAGGTAATTGGTGTGGGTGATTTACAATTGACTAACAGCTATGATGAAAGACACACATCAAAGTGTCTCCCCACATAAACCAATGGTTGGTATCCAATTACCATTGTTTCCTATGGTGTGGTCCAATTGAGTTATGGATCTGGTTAGTTTTTCCTTGGGGGAACCCAAATCCAACACATAGCCTGATGGAGAGAGTGGATGTTACATATATAACATTATGGCCCCACATAGGTTTAAGAGTCACATGTGTAAATTATGGGAGTCACTCATCAAAGTAGTCACAATAGGGATGGGATGCACTTCCACACACAACACGGCACATATACATGCATGACTTTGACAGTTGCCATTAGATGTGTGCCAACATGCTTTAATTTCCAACTGCTCTTGGAATTCCTAACACAACAATCTCACCAGGTCAAGCTAGCCATGACCATCAGTAGGTCAAGTATCGTGGAACCGTTTATTTATGCAAAGGAGTCCGTGCACTATTTTTTATTTTTTTTAATTTTTTAACCATTGACTACCCTCATTTCTCAATTTCTTACCAACTTTATAAATTATAGTTAGCAAATAGTACAAGCTACAAAATAAGATGACAAAGTGTACGTCGCACAATTACCTTCTCTCGTGTGGCAATGGATTATAAGATGGGTCAGAAATTGATCCGGATGGCTTACAATTAACTAATAGCTTTGAAAGATACACATCATGGTGTTCCTACACACAAACCAATGGTTTGCATCCCATCCCTATTGTTTCCTTTGATGTGACCAACTTTGAATTGTAGGTTTGGTTGTTTTTTTTTTCCCATGGCCCCAAATCCAAGACATAATAACTGGCGGACAGATGTTATAACTTTGGGGGCAGATTAAGAACTACCCTCGCTGTTCGGAGCTTGGGGCAAGGGAAAGCTCCAAGCAGCTATCGAGGGGCCACCATTATATATGTTTGGATTTTATTCAATACCATCCATCCATTTTCTCATATTATTTTAGATTATTAGCCCAAAAATAGGACGTTCCACTTCTTTAGTCTTCTAAATCCTTTGTCCTTACTCTTGCAACCGTTCCTCTTCTCTCGACCTCCATTCTACTTTTGGCCTTCTTGATAGTGCCCTATCTTTTCGCTTGACCGATTTTCTCTCACTTGGACTTCTCTGCAGAATTGTATGTACAAAACTGGATGGAAAACTCCCTTAAGCCTCATTAGTGTAAACAATGTAAAAATGCTTCAGAAACTTCTTTGAGTTCGAGCCATGTGCAGTGCCTAGGTTTTGGATTATGTTGTTTCTAACCCTGGTTTTCACCTGAGTCATTTAATGAGCAGAAGACTCTAATGAGGTAATTGGTGTGGGTGATTTACAATTGACTAACAGCTATGATGAAAGACACACATCAAAGTGTCTCCCCACATAAACCAATGGTTGGTATCCAATTACCATTGTTTCCTATGGTGTGGTCCAATTGAGTTATGGATCTGGTTAGTTTTTCCTTGGGGGAACCCAAATCCAACACATAGCCTGATGGAGAGAGTGGATGTTACATATATAACATTATGGCCCCACATAGGTTTAAGAGTCACATGTGTAAATTATGGGAGTCACTCATCAAAGTAGTCACAATAGGGATGGGATGCACTTCCACACACAACACGACACATATACATGCATGACTTTGACAGTTGCCATTAGATGTGTGCCAACATGCTTTAATTTCCAACTGCTCTTGGAATTCCTAACACAACAATCTCACAAGGTCAAGCCAGCCATGACCATCAGCAGGTCAAGTATCGTGGAACCGTTTATTTATGCAAAGGAGTCCGTGCACTATTTATTATTATTTTTATTATTTTTATTATTTTTAATTTTTTAACCATTGACTACCCGAATTTCTTAATTTCTTACCAACTTTATAAATTATAGTTAGCAAACAGTACAAGCTACAAAATAAGATGACAAAGTGTCGCACAATTACCTTCTCTCGTGTGGCAATGGATTATAAGATGGGTTAGAAATTGATCCGGATGGCTTACAATTAACTAATAGCTTTGAAAGATACACATCATGGTGTTCCTACACACAAACCAATGGTTTGCATCCCATCCCTATTGTTTCCTTTGATGTGACCAACTTTGAATTGTAGATTCGGTTGTTTTTTTTTTTTTTTTCCCATGGCCCCAAATCCAAGACATAATAACTGGTGGACAGATGTCATAACTTTGGGGGCAGATTAAGAACTACCCTCGCCGTTCAGAGCTTGGGGTAGGGGAAAGCTCCAAGCAGCAATCGAGGGGCCACCATTATATATGTTTGGATTTTATCCAATACCATCCATCCATTTTCTCATATTATTTTAGATTATTAGCCCAAAAATAGGACGTTCCACTTCTTTAGTCTTCTAAATCCTTTGTCCTTACTCTTGCAACCGTTCCTCTTCTCTCGACCTCCATTCTACTTTTGGCCTTCTTGATAGTGCCCTATCTTTCCGCTTGACCGATTTTCTCTCACTTGGACTTCTCTGCAGAATTGTATGTACAAAACTGGATGGAAAACTCCCTTAAGCCTCATTAGTGTAAACAATGTAAAAATGCTTCAGAAACTTCTTTGAGTTCGAGCCATGTGCAGTGCCTAGGTTTTGGATTATGTTGTTTCTAACCTTGGTTTTCACCTGACTCATTTAATGAGCAGAAGACTCTAATGAGGTAATTGGTGTGGGTGATTTACAATTGACTAACAGCTATGATGAAAGATACACATCAAAGTGTCTCCCCACATAAACCAATGGTTGGTATCCAATTACCATTGTTTCCTATGGTGTGGTCCAATTGAGTTATGGATCTGGTTAGTTTTTCCTTGGGGGAACCCAAATCCAACACATAGCCTGATGGAGAGAGTGGATGTTACATATATAACATTATGGCCCTACATAGGTTTAAGAGTCACATGTGTAAATTATGGGAGTCACTCATCAAAGTAGTCACAATAATTTTTTTAAAAAAAACAAAATTTTTTAAAATTCCCTTGGTTTAAAAAATTTAAAAGTGAAATTTGGGTTCCAATAGACGAAGACATTAATAACAAAATCCCGAATTTACCCTGTCTTGAACCAACCTTTTAATTTGGGTTCCAAAAATTTCCCCAAATTTCCCCCTTTCCCTTTCCAATAAACCCTGGTTTGGGGTTAAAAACCTATTCAGAATTTAAAAAAATTTTCCCTTTAAAAGTGTCCAGTTTGAAAATTTTGGCCCTAACTTTTAGCAACGAACCAAGACCGTCGCTAATAATTTTCCCGCTTTATTAAAAATTTTCCCGCTAAAAGTTTTAGTAACGAATATTTTCGTCGCTAAAAATTTTTTTTAAGGCTATGGCCGATACATTGTAAGGCTGCGGGACGAAGAGTTCACATCTTGGACATGTGTGCCATGTCCACGAGTACAGAATCATTGATAAGGGAAAGGAAAAGAGTTTCACACTCTAGCCTTTTTCCCATTTTTAAAAAATGATTGTTAATCTATTTTTTGGGACCAACTTTTTAGGTTTGGGTTTTTTTCCCCCCCCAAAAAGAATAAAAACCAAATTTAAATTTGGGGGGTTGAAACCCTTCCCTTTCCTTGGGGGGGAAAAAAATTATTAATTTTTTTATTAATCCTCCATACTTAATTTTTTAAATTACCCAAAAAGGGAACCACCCTTTTTTCCACCTTTTTCCTTTTTCCAACCTTTTTTTGGTTTTTTTTTTTTCCGGGCCCCATTTTTAATTTTTCCCGGATGAAAGGGGATAAAAAACCCTTTGGGTGGGAAAAAAACCCCTAACCCCTTTTTGTTAAAATTTTTTTTTTTTTCCCTTTTTTTTTTTAATTTTTCCCAAAATGGATTTTTAAAAATTTTTTTTTTCTCCCCCTAAATGGATTTAGGTACATAGGTTAGGCCTTGATTAGTTTCCTTTTAAAACCCAAAATTTGAGAATCTTTGAAGACTATTGTCTGTGTTTGCTTGAGTTATGGTTCAAATGGGAGGGTCCCCCAAAAAGGTTTTTAAATGGTCCACACTCATTATCGAGGCAATAACAAAAAATTCCTAAAAAAATTTTGGGTAACCTTTAAAAAGGGTTATTAATTTTAAATTTTTCCCCAAAACCAATTTTAAATTTTTACCATTTTCCCTATTTTTTTCCCCAATTATTTTTTTAAAGTTTTTAGCGTGTTTAAATTAAATTTTCACCATTGAAAATTAAAAAGGCCCCAAAAAAGGTTTAAAATCCTTGGTTTTTAACAACCCGAAAATTTTGTTTTTTTTCCCCCCAAAAAATTAAGGTTTTTTTTCCCAAAGGGGCCCAAAAATTTTTAATTTTAACCTTTTGGGGAAAAAAAACCCCTTTTCCAAAGGGGAAAGAAGACTTAAACCTTTTATTTTAAAGGATCCCCCCCCTTTTTTTTTTTTATTTTTTTTTTAACCCTTTTTGTCCCTTTTTTTTTTTTTTTTAAAATTAAATTTGGTTTTAGAGGACGGGTTAATTTTTTTACCTTTAGAGTTAAATGTTTGTAATGAACCTATAAGTTCTTCTACTTTCATCTCATCTATATTCTTACACTCTTCTATATAGATTATTTTGGGAGTGAACCTATTCGACAAGGATCTAAGAATTTTCGTGGATTTCAGTGCTATGGAAAATAAAAGTCGTGCGAACTTTGGAAATCTTGCAATATTTTGTGGAAAATTCTATTTTCCGATTATATTCTCCTGAATATTGCAAGGTTTATAGAATTTCCAAATTTTAATTTCCTGTGATTTTATTCTGAAATTATCAGGATTTTTATGAAAATAAATGTCTAAAAGTTTAAATAAATTCATTTTTACTAACATTTTGAAAGTTTAAAATTATTTATTAATTTATAATAAATATATATTTTTTAAAATTTATTTCCGATTCATGTTGTTGTTGTTTAATCGTATTTATTGGATAATTTCATGATATTTGGTCCACCAAAACCAACAGTTTTTTACTTGCCATAAATGATCCAAAATCTATCTACTGATGCATCTGGGGATTAACAAGTGCTGATTCATGATCATTATTAGAGGAGTGCCTTCGGTTTCAATTAATATGTTTATTTTTAGTTTTCTCCTAGTGATCACAGGGTACCTTGCCAAAAAACCCCTTTTTTTTAAACCTTTTTTCCCTTTGGGTTCCCTTCCTTATCCCTCTTTTGGTTCTTAACCCTTTTTCCGCCTTTTGCTTACTTATTTTCAATTTGAAAATTGGAAAATCCCTTAACCCTTTTTAAAATTAAAAATTTAAATTCTTTTTCCTTTCCATTTTTTCAAGATTCCTCCTCACACCTGTTTTCATTGTCCTTATTACTTACTTTAATTTCCTAATTTGGGGATTTAAATTTAAAATGGAAAAACAAAAAGTTCCCCAAAAACCTGGGGTTCCAATTTTGTTTCCCCCAATTGGTTTTTTTATTTTTCCTTGGGGAACCCAAACCCAAAATGTGATGGGGGTTTTCATTTAAAAATTTCCCCAAATTTTGGAATTTTTTGGGATAATTCGATTAAAAGGGGGGGAACTTCCCAACACCAAAAAACCATTTTTGTTGTTTTTCCCATCAATTTCCAATTTTTAATTTAACCAAAAAGGCCCCAAATAATATCTTCTCCAATTTTCTCATCATTTTTTTTTTTTTAATTTTTAACCTAAGATCCATGTTTGTTATCTGCGTTATAAATTTAGTTACAAAAGAAAAAAAATTACAAATCTTCCCTTTTTCCTTTTTTCCCTGGTTTAAAATGGGTCAAATTTTGGGGTTTTAACCTTTTTGAAAAAATCAGGGTTTCCTAAAAAAAATGGTTTGTCCCAATTTTTTCCTTTGAACCAATTTAAGTGTTCTTTTTTTTTTGGTCTTTCAAGAAAATTTCCTTGAAAAAAAAAACTTTTTGAAACCCCCTTTAAAAAAACCCCCTTTTTGAGGAAGTTGTTTAATCCAATGTATATTTTTCATATTATTTTAATTAAAAAAAGGCTTCCCCACCAAATTTTTCCTTTCCTTAACCTTTTTTTCCACCTCCTTTTTTTGGCCTTTTGAATCCTACCCTTACCTTTTCCTTTGGCTTTTGGAATTTTTAAAATGGAAAACCCTTAATTTAAGTGTAAACAATTAAAATTTAAATTTTTATTCGCCTTCTCCTTTTTTTATTTTTTTAATGGTTTTCAAGTTTTAAACAAAATTTATTTCAGGGCAATTCTTTAAAAATATAAAGCAATCCTCATTGCGATGAATATTCATGCCTTATGGTCTATTGGTGGTTTGGATCTTTTTTTTTTCCCAAATAAAATAAAGGGGTTTTTTATAAATAGCAATAAATTTGGCCCATTTAAATTTGGGGAATTTAAAAGGGGAATCCCTTCCCAAAAAGGGGGGACCCAACCAAGGGCCCTTTATTTTTGATTTTTAAATCCTTTAATTTTTCCCCTTTTAATTTAAAACCCAAAAAATTAAAAAGTTGACCACATTACAGGTGTGGATCGTTTTTTTTATTTTTTTATTTTTTTTTTAACCCCCTTTCCAATTTCTTAAATTTTAAAATTTATTAAAAAGAAAAAAAATAAGAAATGAAAATTTCTAAATTTTTTGTGGGCAAAATTTGATGGGTAAATTTTTAAATTTTTACTTTAAAAAATAGGGCCTAAAAAAAATGGTTTGTTCCCCCTTTGTTTCCTTTTTGATTTGAAAATTTTGGGTTTTTTTTCCCATCGGCGTGGAATTAGTTTTAGGGGTTTGGGGAAATTTGGGAAAATCCGATTTTTCGGGTTTCACTTGAAATTGGGGAATTTTTTTTTTTTCCAATGCCCCTTTTTAAATTTTTTTAATTTTGCCCAAAAAAGGGTTCCCCTTTAGTTTTAAATCCTTTTCCAGCCCTTCCTCTTTCCTTTTTTTTTTTTTAAGGCCCTATTTTTTTCCTTTTTCCAATTTTTTTTAGCCCATCTTAAATATAGGAATATGACACAGGTAAACTGCACAATGGGATTAAATTTTTATTACCGTTATTTTTTTTTTTCTAACCCATGTATAATACTAAATATCTAATAAATTGGGGGGATTTAAATTTTTAAAAAGAAAAAAAGGTTAGACTATTTATACAATTTCATATAAGATATGTTTTAATTGATCTTCTTACTTTGATCTTGTTTTAATATAATTAAACAATAACCAGAAAATTATCATGATTGCTGCGATGATAAATGAAATAATTCCTTCCCAAACCCGGACTTAAAGTATTTGGGTTTTTAATGTTGAAATCAATTTCCCCTTCTTAATTTAAAAACCCAAAAGGCCCCAATCCTGGGTTTAAATTTTTTTTTAAAAATTCCTGCCTTTTTTTTTTTTTTTTTTCCTTCCCCCTTTTCCTTTTTCCAACTTTTAAAATTTTTGCAAAATAAATACAAAATGATGAAAATTTCCCCAATTATTTTTGTAATGGTTTAAAATTGAGGCCGGGGCTTAAATTTAATTTTAAAAACCCATTTTTCCCTTTCCAATTTTTTTTAATTTTTCCTTTTTAACCAACTTTGAATTTAGACTTTTTTTTCCCCCCCAAACCAAAATTAAAATTTTTCTAATTTGGGGGCAATTAAGAAACCCTGTTAGTTGGGGGGGAAACCAAATCCCCCTTTTAAAGTTTGGATTTTATTGTAAATTCTTTTTTTTTTTTTGATTAAAAAAATAGGGGTTCCAATTTTTCTTTAAATTTTTCCTTAGCCCTTCCCCCCCCCCATTCTTTTTGGCCTTTTGATTGCCCTTTTTTGCCCTTTTTCCATTTTCTCAAATTAAAATGATTTAAACCCATTTTAAAAAAGGAAAATTAAATTTTTTTTTTTTTGGGATTATTTTTTTAATTTGTTTTCCCTGAGAAATAAAAGTTTGAAAGGTGTTGGGGTTTACAATTACTCCCTTGATGAAAAAAAAAGTGTTCCCCAAAAAAGGTTGGCCTTACCATTGTTTTAGGTTTCCAAGGTTTTCACCGGGCCCCCAAACCCAAAGGGTTTTTAAAATTACAATTTAATTTGGCCCTGTTTTTAGGTCAAGTTAAAATGGGGACTTCAAAAAGGTTACAAAGGGTTTGTGATTCCCAAAGGTTCCAAGCTTTTACCCCTTAATTTAAAAAATTTTACCAATCCTCCATACCTTTAAATTTGGTTTTTTTTTCAGAAAAATCTGTCCAATTTTTTTTTTTAATTTTTTAAATTCTCTCCTTTTTCTTTCAATTTTTTTTCCCAAATTTATAAAATTTGTTCAAATGTCCCAAAATTTTTCCTTTTTTTTTTTGGCCAATGGTTGGTATCCAATTACCATTGTTTCCTATGGTGTGGTCCAATTGAGTTATGGATCTGGTTAGTTTTTCCTTGGGGGAACCCAAATCCAACACATAGCCTGATGGAGAGAGTGGATGTTACATATATAACATTATGGCCCTACATAGGTTTAAGAGTCACATGTGTAAATTATGGGAGTCACTCATCAAAGTAGTCACAATAGGGATGGGATGCACTTCCACACACAACACGGCACATATACATGCATGACTTTGACAGTTGCCATTAGATGTGTGCCAACATGCTTTAATTTCCAACTGCTCTTGGAATTCCTAACACAACAATCTCACCAGGTCAAGCCAGCCATGACCATCAGCAGGTCAAGTATCGTGGAACCGTTTATTTATGCAAAGGAGTTCGTGCACTATTTTTTATTATTTTTATTATTTTTATTATAAAATAACAGTCCATGGAATCGCATCGGCAGCCGTCCCACCAAAGATGACAGAAAAAGAAGAGCATGGCAGCACCAACGACGCTAGTTTCCACATCCTGCAGCCCAATCGCGACCCTAAATCAAACTGGGCCGTTGATCTCACCAAGAACCTCAATGACTATCTTCTCAAGATCTGTTTTAAAGAAATCACAATTGAAGATGAAGGCGGCCACCCCTCCGTGAATTTTGCCGAAGGTCCCGTTCTTATTCGCATCCCCTTTGTTCTCATTGCTTTTTCCATGATTTCTCATTCCGTCAAGGGGTTCTTTTGAAAATTTTCATTTTCCTATTTTGTAGCTGCTCTGCTTTTTCAAGGTTCGATTCAGGTGTATAGTCGGAAAGTGGAATATCTATATTCTTTGGTTTTGCATGCGTTGGAGTTCATTTCTCAGAAGATGTTTGAATTCTGACTGGTGTTTTGTTTCCTCTTTTTTTTTTTCTTTTTCTTTTTTTAAAATTTAATATTTTATTAGGTGCAAATGTATAGAAGGATTCCAAACATTTATTTGAATAATTCCCTGGATGAACTATTTTGAATATTGATTTTGGGAAGGAAAGGGGACTGGTTAATGCACTTTCCATTTTTCTGTGTTTCCCCAAAAACAGTGGAATGGTGTGTGATGCAACTGCGCCTCACCCAGACACCCATGTTTCATATGTATGCACAAGAAAATGACCAAACGGGGTCCACTTAATCACATGTGGTAAGAATTCCTATCTAAGTAGTTTTTATATGCATGATTTTATTTTAGAAACTCTATTATGAACATTTCCTTATTTGATTACTACAGTATCTTAGAAAGTCCAGCTGTATTAGAAGGCTTTATTTGTTGCCCCTGGAAAGTGTAGTTTTGTGAAGCGAAAAGGAAACTGTGCAGTCACCTCCATAAATATGGTTCGTAGCAACACACACTAATTAGAATGAAGTTTTTGTAGCTTTGTTTTTTTCATGGTAGGAGTATTGGAGATGGGATAATTCTATTGACTCTAGTACAAGGCTGAAGGTTTGCTGCCTGCTGGTGTTGTGCTCAGTCTCTTTGGTTCTTCAAGTTTCTTCTTACACATGAATTTTACTGTCTGTTATCACTATCTTACTATCTTCCCTTCATGAATTGTATGGTACTTTGCTCGAGTTTGATAAATCTACTCATGCACACGCATATTTCAATCCAACCGTTTAAATTTCTGGTCCTACTGCAGATATAGCCAAGACTAAATATCACCTATAGATGTTATCAGGCCCCATGCAGTACATCCTAACAGTGGTGAACTTTGACTATTCCAGACAATTGGAAATCCACATTGCAAACAATCCAGGCTTTAATAAGTGAAAGTCTTCTAATTCAGTTAATAGGTGATGGTGAACAATACGATACCCAATACACTGATTTTAAACCTCACTTGTAACATTGGTGCAGCTCAAAACCTCATACAAGAAAAATACAGGATCTGAATCAAAAAGTTGCAGAAAATAAACCAAATTCTGTTTATAACTGCCTTCTAACTTTACTTATTCAAAACAACAAGTAAACTCTCCTCAACAAACTCTAATATTCTTCTAAAGAGAGAAAATGTTGATTTACAACTAACCGGTAAAGAGGATGAATCAAGAAGTATCAACTATAGGGCAACAAAATCTAATTCACCCAATAAAAAATAAAAAAATAAAAAAATAAAAAACCATAGGGGTAGAGAAACTAACAATTAACAAATGCCCCAGATTCTTCAAGTCCACTGGCATACCCATATTGCATATGACATGATGGATATGACTATGAGTAAGATGCAACATGTTTAATTTATTCTATTTATTTGTTTTGCCCTCTTTTTTTATTTGTTTTTATTTTTTAATACCCGTTTGGAGGCACCAATATTGTATGTGTTTGGGAGTCATGAAATCGTAGTCCGGTGGACTTGATTTCATCCAGAAATTTCTATCGCTTTCACGTCAACAAGTGGAATTGCGATTTTGGTTCCCTTTAACGGAAAAGGAATAGTCTTCTTTATTGCCGAATCTACTTTCCTTGCATTTCCAAACATGATGCCTTTTTAATGCAGGGTATCCCCTTCCATCCAATTTCCCATAGATGGATTTTATGAAAAATTCCCAAAAGACAACCATTTCTATATCATTTTGTCCTGTCTTGAGAGATCTAAAACTCAACAGAGTAATGAGCTCCTTCTCATAACCTATCATGTTTCTTTTGAAATAGGAGTCCAAACAATTTGGTTACTGACTGTCTCATAGCTGTCAGTCTTTCTGAACTGATAAGTTGTAAAGGCTGCTGAACAATCTACCTGTCCTTCCAAAACCTGTTCAAATGCAATCTTAATATAGACTTCAAATTGGCTTATATGTGCTTTTTTAATTTCTACTAAATGATTTTCTGGTAATGAGAAGATGAAACTGTTGGGAGGTTGTCTGTGGTAAATCACACACCTAATGTAATTTAATATAATGGAAAGCATAGGAGTCCATGAAGTACATGCGCACCTCATCCACAACCATTGGATGTATGGAACGGTTGGGATTTTGGCGGAATTCTCGTTGGAGAGAGAGCGCGCATTGCGCGAGTAATAGAAGTGAGATATAGACTCTCTCGTACATGCATACCTCTCACGAAGTACTCTCTCATTCCCCCCCCCCCCCTCTCTCACATCTTCCTCCATCGCGACCAATGCCAAACGCTGTTGCACAACACACGTCAGCTCTCTCAGCCTCTCTTGCCTCTCCCTCTCATGCAACCAACGCCAGCTCTCTCCCTCCAACGCAACTAGCACCATCTCTCTCTCTCTCCCTTCAATGCAACAAGAGCCTTACGAAACCTCTGCTATCTCTCTGTTTTGGGCTGATGCTAGTCAGGGCTTCTAAGACTTGGGAATTAACTGGTTAGGAATTTGAGTTTTTAAATTTTTTTTTTAAAAAAACCAAATGTACCGTACAAGTACGATGTAGAGAAATTATCAACTATGTCAAACCACGAGGATAGGAGAGGACTTGGAGATTCGGCGGGAAACTCGAGGCCAAAGAATGTGATTTGCTAAAGAGAGAATCAGAGGTAGTGAAAAATTAGAAATGACAAAAAAGGAACTTCATATGGTTTGAAGTTCAAGAATTGGGGAATCATATTAATACTTTACATATCACAACAGATGATGTTAGTGTCAATGTAACCATGAAGAAGTGAATATCACCTTGTAATTCGGATGATGGATGGTATGTTTTGGTCCACTAGCCTGAATGGGTGATTGGTGGAAAGTCCTTTAAACACAACTCTGATTTCTGTTGAAAAGTTAATCATGCAAAGTCTTACATCTGAATATATATATATATATATATATATATATATATATATATATATATATATATATATATATATATATATATATGTAACATAATGATATTCCTGATATGATTGTTGCATTGACTGAGCCAAATGGGCCTTCTCCGGCCAAAATCCCATTCATAGATTGTAAATCTACACCAACTACTAAAGATGCATAAATTCAGACCACATTGAGAATGCTTCTCAACTAAAGATTTGAAGGGCCATTGAGACTCTTGGGGTACACCTGGTCTTTGCAATTCTCTAATGTGGTTGACGGCCACTTTCCTTTACTACATCCCTCATCTAACCTTCTAGGTAGTGTTGCATGTCCCCATTGAGAACTTAAGCCACTAGTGATGAAATTCTAGCTGATGAGAGATTACCAAAGGAATGATCAGGCCCGCAAGATGCACCGCCAGATGAGCACAGATACTGCCTCCACACATGTGGGGATACCACGCATTGCTAGCTCTAGTTCTTAAGGTGCCGATCTTTGATCCATCAAACACACACCTATTCGTGACAAGATTCTATTTGATGGTGATTTTAGATCTATTCGTGAACATTGGCAATTCCCTTGGTGGGAAGAGTGATGCTGAATTGAAAATGAAGGCCATGGCTTCATCGGCCCCACATTAAGTGGCTATAAAGTGTGCGGTTACACACATCTGAAGGGTTTTGATGGTGAGCAGCTTGTGCTCACTTTTTTTTTTTCCTGATGTTATAAGCAATATGATCTTTGGATTTATCTTGTTTTTAAGCTGAAACAGATACACACGCAAACCACATGGCATTTGTTGTCAAGTGGCACTCTCTCAAGTTTGCATATTGTTTCTGGCTGAGAACGTCTCCTATGTCGATGCATTTGACAACCCAAAAGGCATTACCATCTTCTTATAATATCTACTCATCACAATCCGGAATCTGAATTTGATGGTACCAGATAGATGGTCACTGCATATCATCACATTGCTGCAGTTGAATGCAGCAGGTTGTATGCATGATCGTTGAATCGATCAGCTTCTGCGATGTGTTTTTTTTTTCTCCATTTTTCTCCTATGAATGCAACAACTTTGTTTATTACTCTCTTATTTGAATTTGATGTGGATATTTTTTTAGTAACTTTTGCTATTCTTTATTGCTATTTGATTAGAGTAGTTTGTAATTGTACTTATTAGATCTTGGGGCCGCCAAAGTTTTGGATCAAGCTGATATTTGTGTTTTCCCTTCATCCTGGTTTGTGTGACCTTATGAACAGATTGGATGGCTAAAAAAACATCATGGTGGTAGTCGGAAGTTAATTTCCAAAGTAACTGAAGTTTGGAGCTCATCTCTTTGTACCAATGATAGGGAAGTTAATTTCAGTTTCCATTATTTCCACTCTATTGAACTTTAGTTGTTAAAATTTCAAAAATTGTGGTTTTGAATTTAATTTGGGTGTTGGAAGGAAAAGACAATCAGTAATAAAACTGCATCTAAAGAAGTCTACCTCCCATGAAGAAAGAGAACAACATGGTACATTTCTTGTTCTTTAGACCATGATTCATTTTTGCATCATTTTGCAAATGCTATGATTTCAAATCCCATTTTTGCATAAAAAATCAGGAAAAAAAATCTTCTTAATTAGTTGAAAATTTGCCCATGTATGGAAGCATTCATAGTTAGATAGCAATTCCTTAAAAGTGTATAGAGTAGACCTTTCATTGCTTCAAGTTGACTGGAAAAACATTGCTTTTTATCAAGCTTACAGTCATGCCAAGTGCCATGAGGATTAGCAACAGTAGGTGCCAAAATGTTCTTTATCTAGAAAGTTTGCTTTATCTCAAGCTTGCAGTCATGCCAAGTGCCATGAGGATCAGCAACACCAGGTGCCAAAATGTTCCTGATTATACATATGCTTGTTGGGCTCCTTTTGGTTGATCAATTAGAAAATTAGAAAAGAACATTTTGTTGGGCTCCTTTTGGTTGAAGCTGCTGCTGATCTCATGAAGGCTAATTTGTTAATTCTGGAGGATGTTACATTATTTCGGACATTTGATTATTTTCTTTACGTGGATGCGGTATCTAGTGGCAGTCTCATGGATGATGCAATGATACAATCTTGCGGACATTCTTTTTCTGAGAATGGTGGACTAGAGGATGTGCTCATAGAACTGATCACCTACAGTCGGCTGCATGATATACACATAGAATTGATCACCTACAGCAAAATGCATGCTCGCTTGGCATAGGGTGGCAATGGGCCGGACTAGGGCCAGGGCCAGGCTGGAGTTGGCCTTTAGCTCTACAGGGCTGACACAGACGAAGGCTTGGACAAGTAAGAAAAAGAGTTAAACAACCAAAGGTTTGGAATAGTCCCATCTATGATTTTTATTTATTTATTTTGGATATCCTCCATCCTTTCTGAAAACCATCATATAAATGGTTCAGATCATTGAAACATTACATCAATGAGCTTTGTTCGTTGAATTTGGACTGTTGAAAATTTCTCATCATGTTCATTTGTATTGCAATCATCAGGTGGTTATGGTTGTCTTATTAGATGTTATGGTTTTTTGGTTTTTCTTTTTTGGTTTTATATATTGCACAATTTTGCATCTTCCTTAGATATTAGTTTAATGTTGATTCTAATATCACCAAAATTCATCTCTAATCTTGAGATCTGCATTTCTGTGATCTTTATCTAGTTTGAATTTTCTAAAATGGTTGTGGGAAGTTAAGCCACGTTGCAGTCATCTAAGTTTCTACATCTTTTATATCCTATCTTTAAAAAAAAAAATTAAAAATTAAAAAGAAAGAAAGATGAATTTTTCATTTTGTAGCATAACGAGCATAGCATCAAGTGCTTTTTATGTGTAGAAGAAATTTTGCTACAATTTGCTCCCAAGGCTTTCTCTATACAACTTATGCTCTTTGCTATGCAGCTCCTTCTCCGAGAATGGCCAAATGTACTTTCGCTCTTGGCAGGTCTAATTGTCATCAAGACACTTATAATAACTGTGATAGGTCGTTGTGTTGGATTAACTTTTTAAGAAAGTGTACGAATTGGACTACTTCTATCACAAGGAGGTGAGTTTGGTTTTATAGTATTTTTACTAGCAAACAGGTCAGTCACTATATATCTTCATGATAGTGTACATGATTATTGATCATTTCCAAATATGTTGTGTCATGATTCTCTATTGTGAGCAGGCTTGGAGTACTGCCACTTGAGCTGAACAAGTTGCTTATAATCATTGTTGTGTTGTCAATGGTATTGACCCCATTCCTCAATGAAGTTGGAAGGAAAGCTACTGAGATCATTGATGAGAAGTTTGAGGGGAAGGACGTATGTATCTAAACTCAGTAGCTATGTCTATTTTTACAAATTTAGTGGGTATTGCTATACCTATATTAGTTGGTATTTTGAATAGCTGAATTTTTATTTTGTCTTTGGCTGTTACAGATTTTACTTGTTTAGAAATGAGAAGATCAGTGTATGCTCCCAAGTATTGTCTTTCTTTTTTATGTCATCTCGTTATTATCTTTCTCTATAATTTAGTTCTTCAGTTTCGGGGCATAACTTTTTCATATGACTACTTGTTTGTATGATGAAATTTTTTTTTCAGCCATGTGCAGTAAGCTTTTAGATTAAAGCGAGCTGAGAATAGGGTGTTAGTTGATGGCAAATTGATAACCAGTAGAGGCACATCCATGGAGTTCTCGCTTGCGATTGTTGAGAAGCTATTTGGCTGCGAGAAGGCATTGGATCTTGCTGTCAATGAAAACTTTAAATAGACATATAACTATTATGTTGGTATTGTACAATTTTGTGAATGTATTAAAATGAATAATTGTATTTGATTGAATGAATGGAGTATTGTGTTTGATTGAATGAATGAAGGATTGTGTTTGATTGAATGAATGAATGATTTAGTTGTGAAGTTTGATTAGAATGAATGAATGAATGATCCATTAGGGCATGTACAATGGAAAGAGATGCCATTATTATATTTTATTTAAATAAAAAATAAGCATTAGCTACGGCTATTAATCGTAGCCCTTTATCTGGAAACCGTAGTTGTTTCTAATTTAAGCCTATTGCTACGGTTCTTGTTCTACTTTTAGCTACAGATATAATCCGTAGCTATATATACTTTAAGCTACGGAAAGTATTGCTACGGATTTAATCCGTACCTATTGTCTCTATAGCTATGGATTAAATCCGTAGCCATAGCTGTAAGACCTACGGCTACGGCACCAATGGCTATGGTCGTGCTACGGACTTTAACCGTAGCTATAGTCCTTTAGCTACGGCTTTTATCCGTAGCCTTTGCCCATTTTTCTGGTAGTGTACAAAATAAGATGACAAAGTGTCGCACAATTACCTTCTCTCGTGTGGTAATGGATTATAAGATGGGTCAGAAATTGATCCGGATGGCTTACAATTAACTAACAGCTTTGAAAGATACACATAATAGTGTTCCCACACACAAACCAATGGTTTGCATCCCATCCCTATTGTTTCCTTTGATGTGACCAACTTTTAATTATAGATTTGGTTGTTATTTTTTTTTTCCCCTGGCCCCAAATCCAAGACATAATAACTGGTGGACAGATGTTATAACTTTGGGGGCAGATTAAGAACTACCCTCGCTGTTCGGAGCTTGGGGCAAGGGAAAGCTCCAAGCAGCTATCGAGGGGCCACCATTATATATGTTTGGATTTTATCCAATACCGTCCATCCATTTTCTCATATTATTTTAGATTATTAGCCCAAAAATAAAACGTTTCTCTTCTTTAGTCTTCTAAATCCTTTGTCCTTATTCTTACAACCATTCCTCTTCTCTTGACCTCCATTCTACTTTTGGCCTTCTTGATAGTGCCCTATCTTTCTGCTTGACCGATTTTCTCTCACTTGGACTTCTCTGCAGAATTGTATGTACAAAACTGGATGGAAAACTCCCTTAAGCCTCATCAGTATAAACAATGTAAAAATGCTTCAGAAACTTCTTTGAGTTCGAGCCATGTGCAATGCCTAGGTTTTGGATTATGTTGTTTCTAACCCTTGTTTTCACCTGACTCATTTAATGAGCAGAAGACTCTAATGAGGTAATTGGTGTGGGTGATTTACAATTGACTAACAGCTATGATGAAAGATACACATCAAAGTGTCTCCCCACATAAACCAATGGTTGGTATCCAATTACCATTGTTTCCTATGGTGTGGTCCAATTGAGTTATGGTTCCTTGGGGGAACCCAAATCCAACACATAGCTTGATGGAGAGAGTGGATGTTACATATATAACATTATGGCCCCACATAGGTTTAAGAGTCACATGTGTAAATTATGGGAGTCACTCATCAAAGTAGTCACAATAGGGATGGGATGCACTTCCACACACAACACGACACATATACATGCATGACTTTGACAGTTGCCATTAGATGTGCCAACATGCTTTAATTTCCAACTGCTCTGGGAATTCCTAACACAACAATCTCACCAGGTCAAGCCAGCCATGACCATCAGCAGGTCAAGTATCGTGGAACCGTTTATTTATGCAAAGGAGTCCGTGCACTATTTTTTATTATTTTTATTATTTTTAATTTTTTAACCATTGACTACCCTCATTTCTCAATTTCTTATCGACTTTATAAATTATAGTTAGCAAACAGTACAAGCTACAAAATAAGATGACAAAGTGTCACACAATTACCTTCTCTCGTGTGGCAATGGATTATAAGATGGGTCAGAAATTGATCCGAATGGCTTACAATTAACTAACAGCTTTGAAAGATACACATCATGGTGTTCTTACACACAAACCAATGGTTTGCATCCCATCCCTATTGTTTCCTTTGATGTGACCAACTTTGAATTGTAGATTTGGTTGTTTTTTTTTCCCATGGCCCCAAATCCAAGACATAATAACTGGTGGACAGATGTTATAACTTTGGGGGCACATTAAGAACTACCGTCGCTGTTCGGAGCTTGGGGCAAGGGAAAGCTCCAAGTAGCTATCGAGGGGCCACCATTATATATGTTTGGATTTTATCCAATACTGTCCATCCATTTTCTCATATTATTTTAGATTATTAGCCCAAAAATAAGACGTTTCTCTTCTTTAGTCTTCTAAATCCTTTGTCCTTATTCTTGCAACCGTTCCTCTTCTCTCGAACTCCATTCTACTTTTGGCCTTCTTGATAGTGCCCTATCTTTCCGCTTGACCGATTTTCTCTCACTTGGACTTCTCTGTAGAATTGTATGTACAAAACTGGATGGAAAACTCCCTTAAGCCTCATTAGTGAAAACAATGTAAAAATGCTACAAAAACTTCTTTGAGTTCGAGCCATGTGCAGTGCCTAGGTTTTAGATTATGTTGTTTCTAACCCTTATTTTCACCTGACTCATTTAATGAGCAGAAGACTCTAATGAGGTAATTGGTGTGGGTGATTTACAATTGACTAACAACTATGATGAAAGACACACATCAAAGTGTCTCCCCACATAAACCAATGGTTGGTATCCAATTACCATTGTTTCCTATGGTGTGGTCCAATTGAGTTATGGATCTAGTTAGTTTTTCCTTGGGGGAACCCAAATCCAACACATAGCCTGATGGAGAGAGTGGATGTTACATATATAACTTGATGGCCCCACATAGGTTTAAGAGTCACATGTGTAAATTATGGGAGTCACTCATCAAAGTAGTCACCATCTTTTCAGATTCCTAGCCTTATAAGTCGCGTAAATTACGGAAGCCACTTTTTAGAGTAGTTACCATTTTTCCCGATACCTTGTATTCCAAGTGAGGTCAATGGAGTAGTCTCCATCTTGCAGATGCCTTGCCTCACAAGTAATAGATCCGGTATACCCAGTTATTCACATGAAAATAGATGCAGATTGGCCATGACAAGATGAGTAGCAAAACTTGCCACTGAAGTGATGTCACCGAGTTATGTGGGTCCCACCATGATGTATGTGTTTTATCTACCCAGTCCATCCATTTGGAGATATCATTTTAGGGCATGATCCAAAGAATAGGCAGATTCAAAGCTATAGTGGCACCAAAGAAAATAGCGGAGAGAGTGACCCTACCGTTGAAACCTGCCTACGGTCCACCGTGATGTTTATTTGAGATCCAACCTGTTCATAACTTAGACAGACATTAAAGAAGGGAAAAAACAAATATGAGCTTGATTAGAAACTTTTGTAGCCCTTAGAAGTTTTTTAATGGTGGGCGTCACTCTCTCCACTGTTTTCTTTGATGGGGTCCACTCGAGCTTTGGATCTTACTCATTCTTTGGATTATGCCCTAAAATGGTCTCTCCAAATGGATGGACGGTGTGGATATAACACATACATCATGGTGACCCACAAAACTTGGTGAGGTCACTTCAGTAGCGAGTCTTGGTACTCAGGCCCGTTTGTTAAATCTGAAATCTAAAGTTTGAATCTAAAATCTGAAGCCTAAATATGAAATCTGAAGTTAAAAAATTTGTTTGATATTTATGGTTGAAGTCTGAAAATTAAATACTGAATTTGAAACAACCTGTTTGTTAACAAGGATATGAGATGTCTGAAATATGTTAATTTGACACATTTGCCCTTGTCTCCCATTTGAAAATGTTTTACATTATTAAGAAATTACTTTTTATTAAATGAAAATAAAAATATTATATTTAATTCAAATAAACTAAAATACTTAATAAAAAATTAAAATATCATTATTCATAAGGCCCTTAATTCCTCTTAGCGGGAAGATTGTTACTATGTGTCATCTACGCTTGAGCACTTGTAGCAACAGAACCTTCAAATAAGGCCCATATAACTGCTGAGACAATGGTGAGATTCCCTACCAAAGTGACATAACCAAGTTATGTAGGCCCACTTATCTATGTGAGCCCCACTATGATGCATGTGCTTTATCTACACCGTTCATCTATTTGGAGATATAATTTTAGGGCATGAGTTAAAGAATGAGGCAGATCCAAATATGCACTACGCCAAAACTACGAAAAAAGGATGGTCTAAAACTGTCTCAAATGACCAAAAAGGACGGTCATGGACCGTCGCAAGGGCTGTCAAATTTTGACGTGTCGTATTACTTAAAGGACGGTCAAAAACCGTCATTCTTATTGACAAAAAAAGGATGGTCATGGACCGTCTCTTATGAGCCTTTAAAGGACTGCCATCGACAGTCCTTTTTAAGGACAGTCATGGACCGTCCTTAAAAAGGACTGTCATAGACCGTCTCCCATGAGCATTCAAAGGACAGCTATGGACCGTCCTTAAAAGGGACTGTCATGGACCATCTCTTATCGTTATTCAAAGGACGGCTATGAACTGTCCTTTAAAAGGACGGTCATTGACCGACCTTAAAAAGGACTGTCATGGACCATCCCTTATGAGCCTTCAAAACTTCAAATTTGAGAGGATCACTTGTTACAATATATTTCATCGTATTCTTCCTGATATACACCTGTTATATAATATATTTCATCATATTCACATTCATATCCATCTAAACCCAAACTATGTAAATCTAACATAAACTACATCCATCCAAACACAAACAATCTTGTCCACATTACATTCATCCACGCATAAATATATATAAGTTTAACTTCATAAATAAAAAAAGGAAAAAAATCAGCAACAATTTTCTTTGTGTCTTTCATCTGAAAAAAATATATTAAACCAACAAAACATTATAATTCAGAATCATGAAGAATTGCATAAACTTCTTCCAAAAAAGTTGGCACTTTTTAAAAATAAAACTGATCATTAAAATAAAACTAATGCAAGCAAATAATGTAAAAAAAAGTGTTTCAATTCAAGTTAATAGAAACAACAACAAAAATTAAAGCTTTGTAAAAAGGGGCATGTGTTAAAAGGGATATATTCTTGTTTCTTGCCATGTGATTGGGCTACATTATTACAGCAATTGGGTTTGGGTTTGGGTTCGGGATCGGGTTTAGGTTTGGATTTTCAAGTTTAGGTTTAGGTTAGGGAGTTGAGATTAGGATTAGGTGTAGGTCTAGGTTTAAGGATTTGATAATACATTTAGGTTAGAGGTTTAGGTTTAGGTTTTAGGTTTTAGGTTTTAGGTTTAGGTTTAGGTTTAGGTTTTAGGTTATAGGTTATAAGTTTAGGTTATAGGTTATAGGTTAAGGTTTAGGTTATAGGTTTAGGTTTAGGTTATAGGTTTAGGTTAAGGTTTACGTTTTAGTTATAGGTTATAGTATATAGGTTATAGCTTTAAGGAATTGAAAATAGGTTAAGGTTAAGGTTTAGGTTTAGAAAACCGGGTCTAAGATCGGGTTTAGGTTTGGGCTTTCAAGTTTAGGTTTAAGTTTAGGTTAGGGAGTTGAGATTAGGATTAGGTGTAGGTTTAGGTTTAAGGATTTGAGAATACATTTCGATTTTACGTTTAGGTTTAAGTTTTAGGCTTAGGATTAGGTTATAGGTTTAGGTTATAAGTGCAGGTAATAGGTTTAGGTTTAGGTTAAGTTATAGGTTAGGTTTAGGGAATTGAGAATAGGTTAAGGTTTAGGTTTAGGTTAGGGAGTTGTGGTTAGGATTAGGTGTAGGTTTAGGTTTAGGGATTCGAGAATATATTTAGGTTTTAGGTTTAGGTTTAGGTTATAGGTTATTGGTTTAGGTTTAGGTTTATGTTTAGGTTATAAGCTATAGGTTTAGGGAATTAAGAATAGGTTAAGGTTTAGGTTTAGGAAATCGGGTTCGGGTTTGGGATCGGGTTTAGGTTTGGGTTTTCAAGTTTAGGTTTAGGTTTAGGTTAGGGAGTTGAGATTAGGATTAAGTATAGGTTTAGGTTTAGAAATTTGAGAATACATTAGGTTTTAGGTTTAGGCTTAGGTTATATGTTATATAGGTTTAGGTTTAGGTTATAAGCTATAGGTTTAGGGAATTAAGAATAGGTTAAGGTTAAGGTTTAGGAAATCGGGTTCGGGTTCGAGATCGGGTTTAGGTTTGGGTTTTTAAGTTTAAGTTTAGGTTTAGGTTAGGGAGTTGAGATTAGGTTTAGGCGTAGGTTTAGGTTTAGGGAATTGAGAATACATTAAGGTTTAGGTTTAGGAAATCGGGTTCAAGTTCGGAATCGGGTTTAGGTTTGGGTTTTCAAGTTTAGGTTTAGGTTTAGGTTAGGGAGTTGAGATTAGGATTAGTTGTAGGTTTTGGTTTAGGGATTTGAGAATACATTTAGGTTCTAGGTTTAGGTTTAGGTTATAGGTTATAGGTTTAGGTTTAGGTTAAGGTATAGGTTTAGGTTTTGGTTTAGGTTATATGTTATATAGGTTTAGGTTTAGGTTATATGTTATATAGGTTTAGGTTTAGGTTAGGGAGTTGAGATTAGGATTAGGTGTAGGTTTAGGTTTAGGGATTTGAGAATACATTTAGGTTTTAGGTTTAGGTTTATGTTACAGGTTACAGGTTTAGGTTTAGGTTTAGGTTTAGGTTTAGGTTAAGGTTTAGGTTTAGGCTTAGGTTTAGGTTATAAGCTATAGGTTTAGGGAATTGAGAATAGGTTAAGGTTTAGGTTTAGAAAATCGGGTTCGGGTTCGGGATCGGGTTTAGGTTTTGGTTTTCAAGTTTAGGTTTAGGTTTAGGTTAGGGAGTTGAGATTAGGATTAGGTGTAGATTTAGGTTTAGGGATTTGAGAATACATTTAGGTTTTAGGTTGATGTTTAGGTTATAGGTTATAGGTTTAGGTTTAGGTTTAGGTTAAGGTATAGGTTTAGGTTTCGGTTTAGGTTATAAGCAATAGGTTTAGGGAATTGAGAATAGGTTAAGGTTTAGGTTTAAGAAATCGGATTTAGGTTCGGGATCGGGTTTAGGTTTTAGTTTTCAAGTTTAGGTTTAGGTTTATGTTAGGGAGTTGAGATTAGGATTAGGTGTAGGTTTAGGTTTAGGGATTTAATAATACAATTAGGTTTTAGGTTTAGGTTTAGGTTATAGGTTACGGGTTTAGGTTTATGTTAAGGTTAAGGTTTAGGTTTAGGTTATAAGCTATAGGTTTAGGAAATTGAGAATAGGTTAAGGTTAAGGTTTAGGAAATCGGGTTCCGGTTCGGGATCGGGTTTAGGTTTTGGTTTTCAAGTTTAGGTTTAGGTTTAGGTTAGGGAGTTGAGATTAGGATTAGGTGTAGGTTTAGGTTTAGGGATTTGAGGATACATTAGGTTTTAAGTTTAGGTTTAGGTTATATGTTATAGGTTTAGGTTTAAGTTTAGGTTTAGGTTTAGGTTATAAGTTATAGGTTTAGGGAATTGAGAATAAGTTAAGGTTTAGGTTTAGGAAATTGGGTTCGGGTTCGGGATCGAGTTTAGGTTTTGGTTTTCAAGTTTAGGTTTAGGTTTAGGTTAGGGAGTTGAGATTAGGATTAAGTGTAGGTTTAGGTTTAGGAATTTGAGAATACATTTAGGTTTTAGGTTTATATTTAGGTTATAGGTTATTGGTTTAGGTTTAGGTTTAGATTAAGGTATAGGTTTAGGTTTCGGTTTAGGTTATAAGCAATAGGTTTAGGGAATTGAGAATAGGTTAAGGTTTAGGTTTAGGAAATCGGGTTCAGGTTCGAGATCGGGTTTAGGTTTTGGTTTTCAAGTTTAGGTTTAGGTTTATGTTAGGGAGTTGAGATTAGGATTAGGTGTAGGTTTAGGTTTAGGGATTTAAGAATACAATTAGGTTTTAGGTTTAGGTTATAGGTTACAAGTTTAGGTTTAGGTTAAGGTTAAGGTTTAGGTTTAGGTTATAAGCTATAGGTTTAGGAAATTGATAATAGGTTAAGGTTAAGGTTTAGGAAATCGGGTTCCGGTTCGGAATCGGGTTTAGGTTTAGGTTTTCAAGTTTAGGTTTAGGTTTAGGTTAGGGAGTTGAGATTAGGAGTAGGTGTAGGTTTAAGTTTAGGGATTTGAGAATACATTAGGTTTTAGGTTTAGGTTTAGGTTTAGGTTATAAACAATAGGTTTAGGGAATTGACAATAGGTTAAGGTTTAGGTTTAGAAAATTGGGTTCGGGTTCGGGATCTGGTTTCGGTTTGGGTTTTCAAGTTTAGGTTTAGGTTTAGGTTAGGGAATTGAGATTAGGATTAGGTGTAGGTTTAGATTTTGAAATTTGAGAATACATTTAGGTTTTAGGTTTATATTTTGGTTATAGGTTATAGGTTTAGGTTTAGGTTTAGGTTAAGGTATAGGTTTTGGTTTCGGTTTAGGTTATAAGCAATCAGTTTAGGGAATTGAGAATAAGTTAAGGTTTAGGTTTAGGAAATCGGGTTCAGGTTCGGGATCGGGTTTAGGTTTTGATTTTCAAGTTTAGGTTTAGGTTTATGTTGGGGAGTTGAGATTAGGATTAGGTGTAGGTTTAGGTTTAGGGATTTAAGAATACAATTAGGTTTTAGGTTAGGTTTAGGTTATAGGTTACAGGTTTAGGTTTAGGTTAAGGTTAAGGTTTACGTTTAGGTTATAAACTATAGGTTTAGGAAATTGAGAATAGGTTAAGGTTAAGGTTTAGGAAATCGAGTTGTGGTTCAGGATCGGGTTTAGGTTTTGGTTTTCAGGTTTAGGTTTAGGTTTAGGTTAGCGAGTTGAGATTAGGATTAAGTGTAGGTTTAGGTTTAGGGATTTGAGAATACATTAGGTTTTAGGTTATATGTTATAGGTTTAGGTTTAGGTTTAGGTTATAAGCTATAGGTTTAGGGATTTGAGAATAGGTTAAGGTTTAGGTTTAGGAAATCGGGTTCGGGTTCGGGATTGGGTTTAGGTTTTGGTTTTCAAGTTTAGGTTTAGGTTTAGGTTAGGGAGTTGAGATTAGGATTAGGTATAGGTTTAGGTTTAGGGATTTTAGAATACATTTAGGTTTTAGGTTTAGGTTTAGGTTATAGGTTACAGGTTACAGGTTTAGGTTTAGGTTTAGGCTTAGGTTTAGGTTATAAGATATAGGTTTAGGTTTAGGAAATCGTGTTCGGGTTCAGGATCGGGTTTAGGTTTGGGTTTTCAAGTTTAAGTTTAGGTTTAGGTTAGGGATTGAGATTAGGATTAGGTGTAGGTTTAGGTTTAAGGATTTGAGAATACATTTAGGTTTTAGGTTTAGGTTTATGTTATAGGTTACAGGTTTAGGTTTAGGTTTAGGTTAAGGTTATAGGTTTAGGTTAAGGTTAAGGTTTAGGTTAAGGTTTAGGTTTAGGTTTATGTTTAGGTTTAGGTTATAAGCTATAGGTTTAGGAAATTGAGAATAGGTTAAGGTTTAGGTTTGGGAAATTAGGTTCGTGTTCGAGATTGGGTTTTGGTTTGGGTTTTCAAGTTTAGGTTTAGGTTTAGGTTAGGGAGTTGAGATTAGGATTAAGTGTAGGTTTAGGTTTAGGGATTTGGGAATACATTAAGTTTTAGGTTTAGGAAATCGGGTTCGGATTCAGGATCATGTTTAGGTTTGAGTTTTCAAGTTTAGGTTTAGGTTTAGGTTAGGGAGTTGAGATTAGGATTAGGTGTAGGTTTAGGTTTAGGGATTTGAGAATACATTTAGGTTTTAGGTTTATGTTTAGGTTATAGGTTATAGGTTTAGGTTTAGGTTTTGGTTAAAGTATAGGTTTAGGTTATAAGCAATAGGTTTAGGGAATTGAGAATAGGTTAAGGTTTAGGTTTAGGAAATCTGGTTCAGGTTCGAGATAGGGTTTAGGTTTTGGTTTTCAAGTTTAGGTTTAGGTTTAGGTTAGGGAGTTGAGATTAGGGTTAGGTGTAGGTTTAGGTTTAGGGATTTGAGAATACATTTAGGTTTTAGGTTTAGGTTTAGGTTATAGGTTACAGGTTTAGGTTTAGGTTTAGGTTAAGGTTATAGGTTATAGGTTTAGGTTAAGGTTTAGGTTCAGGTTTAGGTTTAGGTTATAAGATATAGGTTTAGGGAATTGAGAATAGGTTAATGTTTAGGTTTAGGAAATCGGGTTTGGACTTGGGATCGGGTTTAGGTTTAGGTTTTCAAGTTTAAGTTTAGGTTTAGGTTAGGGAGTTTAGATTAGGATTAGGTATAGGTTTAGGTATAGGAATTTGAGAATACATTAAGGTTTAGGTTTAGGTTTAGGGATTTGAGAATAGGTTTAGGTTCTGGTTTAGGGATTTGAGAATAGGTTTAGGTTATAGGTTTAGGTTTAGGTTAAGGTTATATGTTAAGGTTAAGGTTATTGGTATAGGTTATAGGTTTAGGTTTAGGTTAGGTTATAGGTTTTTGGTTAAGGTTTAGGTTATAGTTATAGGTTTTGGGATTTGAGGATAAGTTTAGGTTATAAGTATAGGTTTAGGTTAGGTTATAGGTTAAGGTTTAGGGAATTGAGTTTAGGTTATAGGTTCAGGTTATAGGTTATAGGTTATAGGTTTAGGTTATAGGTTTTGGGATTTGAGAATAGGTTTACATTAAAAGTATAGGTTTAGGTTAGGTTACAGGTTAAGGTTTAGGGAATTGAGTTTAAGTTATAGGTTCAGGTTATAGGTTATAGGTTTAGGGTATGGTTTAGGTTATAGGTTGTGGAATTTGAGAATAGGTTTAGGGAATAAATATAGGTTTATTTTTAGGTTTTGGTTTAGGTTATAAGATATAGGCTTAGGTTTAGGAAATCAGGTTCGGGTTCGGGATCGGGTTTAGGTTTGGGTTTTCAAGTTTAAGTTTAGGTTTAGGTTAGGGAGTTGAGATTAGGATTAGGTGTAGGTTTAGGTTTAAGGATTTGAGAATACATTTAGGTTTTAGGCTTAGGTTTAAGTTATAGGTTACGGGTTTAGGTTTAGGTTTAGGTTAAAGTTATAGGTTATAGGTTTAGGTTTAGGTTTAGGTTAAGGTTTAGGTTTAGGTTTAGGTTAAGGTTTAGGTTTAGGTTTAGGTTATAAGCTATATGTTTAGGAAATTGAGAATAGGTTAAGGTTTAGGTTTAGGAAATTGGGTTCGGGTTCGGGATCGGGATCGGGTTTAGGTTTGGGTTTTCAAGTTTAGGTTTAGGTTTAGGTTAGGGAGTTGAGATTAGGATTAGTTGTAGGTTTTGGTTTAGGGATTTGAGAATACATTTAGGTTCTAGGTTTAGGTTTAGGTTATAGGTTACAGGTTTAGGTTTATGTTTAGGTTAAGGTTTAGGTTTAGGCTTAGGTTTAGGTTGTAGTTATAGGTTTTGGGATTTGAGAATAGGTTTAGGTTATAGGTTAAGGGTATGGTCCCTGCAAATACACATATAAACACGGCCTGCTCCAATTGACTAGGCCCTTCTAATGCTGTCCATATGAAATGGACAGCTTCATGATAGTCATAACAGCGGTTCCCATCTTCCAAAGATCCCCGCTCAACATTCGAATAGCTTCGACGCACATTCGGGTCTGCTCCATCAATTTCTATTAAATACATAAACATGGCCTGTCCAAATGGCCAGGCCACTCCAATGTTGTCCATAGGAAATGAATGGCTTCATCATGGTCATAACAGCGGTTTCCACCTTCCAGGGACCCCCGTTCAACATCCGGATAGCTCAAATGCACATCCGGGTTTGCTCCATCAATTTCAAGCTAATACATTTAAAAAAAACATAATTATATCTAAAAACATCTGGATACCTGGGGAAGGCCTCCCATATTCGTATTGTTGGTTACACATCCCTTTGTCTATAAGCCACAATCGACCAACACTTTCTATTGCTACTTGTACTCTGAAACCAACACAAATATAACTAGGAAACAATATAAGGAATAAGAAAAGATAGCAACTCTATAGCCATGATGTAACATATGATGAATGTTTCAGCTGAATTATTTTAACAATGGAACTAATATGATTCAATTGATTCATAAACATGGACAAAAAGTGAAAAGATAACATTCATATATGAGAATGCAATTCAGAGCTCTAAAAGGAGCTGTAAAGATTGGTGTTAAAAGAATCACCGGTTCATCATAAATTGATGCATCCCATTCAAGCCCAGGGTTCAACAATGACACCTACAACAGAGAATAAGAAGTGGACCAATCAAATTGTTGCTAGCACTGTTATATTAAAGAAATATGGAAGAAAAGGACACAACTCACCTTGACGCCCTTCTCCTTCCTCCTTTACCCAAGCTTGGGATCGGCAATGCAAGAAGTTACATTGGCGAAGTTAAAAAAGGGCTTAAGCTCCATTTGGTTTAAGAAAAAAAATTATATTCATAAAAATTGATGTGATGACCAAATGGAGCCCAAGACTTATAACACTAAAAGGTACAATAGGAATTCTTACACTACAAATATGATGACCAAGTGACCACCTGTAAAAAGAAAAGAAGTGTACATGTTGGTGCCAAAAGGATGGAGAACATATATAAATACTTACCAATCACATTCCATTCCAGCTCCAGATGGAATGCTGAATATGCACAAAAATCATCTAAGCAGAAGCCAAGATCATCCACAAATGAAGGTTAGCAAGATATTGAAAATTAAATTAGAGAATGATTGAAAGATCAAAGCAAAACCGTAGTTTGAAAGGTATTTCCTCGCTGTGATTTCGAGTAAATAATAAATTCATTTGTTCATCCAAACACAAACTTAGTAAATTTAGGTACTTGTAATTTCATCATACCAAGCTTTTTTTTTTCTTGATTTCAAGTGAATACCATTAACTTTTGTCATTTCCTTGATTGAAATGAATTCATAATTGAATTCATATGTTCTTCTACCAAACACAGACTTAGAAAATTAAGGTACTCGCAATATCATCAGTTTTGCAACTTCTACTTCTTTTGTTTTTGGGAATACTCAGACAAGGCATGGTGCTAGAGACACAGGCACTCAAAAATTGTACACGTTTTACATTAACTCAAGTTAAACCAACTAAATCGTGGAATCTACTGTCGCTAAGTCACAGTCCCAAAATCAAATTGGTTGAGCAATCCTAACCTCTGATTCATGGAGAGCATTATATAGGAAACTGTTGGAAAATAGTACTCACAAACCTTTTGAATACTAAGAGCAAGCAATGACTGATGCTCTAGTCACTCCGTCTTTATGAAGAGTTTTGGCTACTTCATATGCCTCCTAGAAAATCAAATCCTCAAATTTCACATTAAATGAGGCAATTAAAATAAGTAAATCACTAGAATAAAATTTGAAAAAGTTCAAACTGAAATAAGACAGACTCTTGTGTTATGTGAGCACAAAACAATGCAATAAACTGTACTTGCCGGATTTGCTCTAGTACACAGTATTTACAACACATTTTAATAACCTTGACAGATGCATCGAGAGATATGCGATGTCCAATCGATATGAATATTGGTTTTGAAGAACCTTGAGTAAATCGCATTGCCTGCACAAAATTTTGTAATTCAAAACAAAAGCATATGATGTAGAGGTAACTAGCCTAAGTTGAATTCTCTTACCACTCCCCATATGCGCCCAGAGTTCCCAATCAAAGTGATTAGATCCTTGGCATGAATTTCTCACTTTCCACATATTTCTATCAATATTGGATGATGACAACCAATCACTAACTTTAAATTACCCTAGAAAGTTTGTTTGTTTTTTTTTTTTTTAAGAAAGGACATTTCTACGTTTTTTTTTTTAAAAAACTTTTTTCTGAAAAATGGGTATGGTTCAATTTTCACAAGCAATACATCAACTGAAAATACAAAGAAATTGAAAAGACCCTAAATGTGTCTAATGAGTACCAAATGATAAAGAAATAAATGAAAATCCTTTTTAGATTGAAGCATTTTAATTTTTAACAAGGCACTTTCATCAAGTGAGATGCAGCCATTTAAGTTTTGTACACCAACAAAAAGATTTTAAGTAAAAAGAACCTTCATTTACGGCATGTTTGTGTAAAAGAAGTCAAAAATTCTTTTTGATTCTGACATGCATAGGTGGCAGACATGCCAACACTTCAAATTTTCAATCCATGCCAAAAGGATCAATAGAAAAAATACAACCATAGCAAACAGTGAGCTGATCAAACACCATTTAGTACTTTTTGTAACGATTTTGGTGTGTGAATGTAGGTCCATTCATCTATTTTTATTTTCACAGGCCTAACCCAACCTCAAGAGGATCCAACCCATAACCCGAGCCAACCTGAATTCCTTGAGACTCAACCCAAATACATGGGATTGTTCAAAACCGGACCTAACATGATAGAAAGTTGCTCAACATGAACCCAACACGATTTCAAATTGGGTTGGTATTATAGATGGATGGTAACAACTAAATGATTGTTGCACAGTTGGTCGTGTTTGGTTTGTATAAAGCTGGTCATGGGCCTGATGAGCATTGAATCCCTTGAAGCATAGAAAATCTGCCTGACCTGTGGCCCATAAAATGAGAGAAGACCACAAATGAAAGGACTAAGAAAGGGTGGAAATCAATCAGTACATTGAAATGAACAATCATACAGCTCAATATGTGGCAATAGGAGCATTATACTTTTTTTTTTCACTTTTAGCTGTCCAATAAATGTCTACCAATCCAATATTCGGATAAACAAAGAAGTTTTATTTTTCGTGCGATTATAAATCTACACCGGATTACACAATTTGAACGGTTTAATTTGACTATGTATGGAATTTCTAAGTGCCTGATCAACCATCACACTCTGCCAGAGTATTAAAGTTTTTACTTAAAAAAATAAAAGAAGCTACATTTTCTAGCTTTGTTATTAACAAAACTCATAAAAAAAAATAAATCTCTCATTACTTTCTATATAAACACCCAAACCAATTGTCAAAACCAGGTGCAATAGCAAATAAATCATCATAATCATCATCATTACAATGAAAATTTCCCATATTTTGCAGCATTTTGCATACAGGAGCTAGTCAGTACCAGGACATTCCATTGCTGGACACAAAGCCCTTCGAAAAGGTTTATACACAAACATTATACAAAAGCAAAGAGCTAGAACATGGTAAGCTGTTGCTCATTCAACATAACATGGCATGCATGGAAGTAGTTCAAAAATCACACTGATCTGATGATCTTAACCACCTGATTTCACATGATGAATTTGGACTGCTAAATGTGTTCTTTCAACACCCCATTCAATGGCATTTGACAGTTAGGATTATCTAGTAAGCGTGATTTACGAATATGCTCCATCCATGGTCTAGTTCCCAAATCAAAATACAACTTTACCATGAGAATCAAAGGAAAAATCATTAGAGACCAAAATCATTGAAAATCACCAAAACCCATTGCAAAATCAGCAGCAAAACACTCAAACAAATCGACGGCCTCTCACAAATCACATAGGCAACACCATCCCCAATTCAAAACTATGCATGTCACCAGGAAAACATGAAACCCAATTAAAGTTTCATAATAATCACCAACTGAGTTTTGCCCTGATTAGATCCAAGCTTTCCATCAGGCCAACAACTCTGATTCTCAAATCCCCAAATCTATAAGCCCTAAAATCCCTAAAATCTGTAAGCCCTAAAATCTCCAAATCTATAAGCCCTAAAATCCCCAAATCTGTAAGCCCTAAAATCCCCAAATCTGTAAGCCCTAAAATTCTCAAATCTGTAAGACCTAAAATCCCCAAATCGAAAGGGGAAGTGAGATAGACAGGGACGAAGGAAGAGAGATCGAGAGAGAGTACCTTCGATTTGACGGCAGCTGTTGTTGATGGAGGTTGGGCGGCCATGCATTGGGACTTGATCCGCTGCTACCGCCGATGGGGAAGACTATGGACATCGTTGGTGGATGATGGGTTAGGGTTTGGAGTAGAAAGAGGAGGGTGAGAGAGAGAGAGAGAGGAGAGGGGGACACAGATAAGCTACTGATAGGTTGAGAGAGGGGGACGCCGATTAGCTATTGACAGGTTGAGAGAGAGAGAGAGAGGGAGGGAGGAAGGGAGAAGAGGAGGGCGAGAGAGAGGGAGGGAGGAAGGGAGAAGAGGAGGGCGAGAGAGAGAGGAGAGGGGGACGAGGATTAGCTACCGACGAGAGAGAGAGAGAGAGAGAGAGAGAGAGAGAGAGAGAGAGCAGATTGCAGAGAGGGAGAGAGAGGGAGGGAGAGATTTTAGGGATTCGGGGTCATGGGCGCGCGCGGGACAGATTGGCTACTCCCCCTGAAACCAGAAATCGGATTGTGTACTGAGTTACTCAGTACGCTCTTATAGTACTGAGTAAAATGGGCCCACCGCGAATGCATGTGGTTTATCCACGCCGTCCATTCATTTTTCTAGATCATTTTATGGGTTCAACCCAAATTTGATGCATATACAAAGCTCAAGGGGGCCATACCACTGGACAAGGTGGAACTATTGATTTCAACCGTTGAAATTTTTCTAAGGCCCCCAGTGATGTTTATTTGTCATCCAACCTGTTCATAAGATCAGAAGGACATGGATGAAGGGAAAACACAAATATCAACTTGATCTAAAACCTCTGTTGTCCCCAATAAATTTTCAATGGTAGATGTTTAATTCACACAGTTTCTGGTGGTGTGGTCCATTTGAGGTTTGGATATACTCCATTTTTGAGATAAAGCCCTAAAATTATGTCTTAAAAGAGATGGACGGAGTGGATATAATGCAAGAATGACACAGGGACCCACGGAGTTTACTCAGTATGCTTACCGTACTGAGTTACTCAGTACGCAATCCGCTTCCCTGAAACCAGCCCCGTGGCTGGTGTTCGGTGGTTTGTGGGCCCCACCATGAAGTACGTGTTTCATCCCATCCATTCATCCATTTTTAAAGATCATTTTAGGGTCTTATCTTAAAAATAAGAGGATATAAATCTTAGGTGGACCACACCACAGGAAAACAATAGTGATTGGATATCCATCATTTAAATCCTCCGAAGGCCCACTGTACTGTTTATCTGACATCCAATCTGTTGATTTGGTCATAAAGGCCTAGATGAAGGGAAAACCCAAAGATCAGCTTGATCCAATACTATTATGGCTCCCAAAAAGTTTTTAATGGTCGACATTCATTCAACACTTTTTCTTATAATGTGGTCCACTCGAGATTGGGATATAACTCATTTTTTTGTAATATTATAAAATGATCTATAAAAATAGATGGACGGCATGGATGAAACACATACATCATGGTGGGGCCCACAGACCACCAAACACAAAAGTTGAGAGGGGTTACCCTCCATTGAAACATTCATAATTATTTTTTGGGCTCACGATGTGGTTCACAAATCTAGCCCATCCATTATGTGTGTGTCACTTGGATGAGGGGTCATACCAAGTTTCAGACGCATCCAAATTTCAGGTGGTGCCCCACCAAGTGCTTTTATATGTTTTAGGCATGTCTTCACATGGTTTTAGATGGTATGGCCCACCAGAGTTCTGTATACGGCTGATTTTTGGGATATCCCATAATTTAAAGGGGACCCATCAAATGCACGGTGTTGATTTACGACACACGTCATGGTGGGGCCCACACAACTCAACCTCATGGGGAGTTCCCAAGAGCTCGACGCATAGAACCTTTTCTATATATATATATATATATATATATATATATATATATATATATATATATAAATATATAAATATATATATATGTGTAATATTTTATGTATTTGTTATATCGACACCGTCTGTCCATTTTGAGATATCATTTTAAGTCAGGAGCCAAAGAATGAGACAGATAAAAATCTGTAGTGGACCCCACCATAGAAAACAATGGGAGGGTGATTCTCACTGTTGAAACTATCCTAACGTCCATCGTAATGTTTATTTGAAATCCAACTGGTTCAAAAGTAATAAAAAAATGATCGTGGGGCCATGCATCATGGTGGGGCCCACACAACACCAACCACCAGCCAATGGATGGTGTAGGGGGAGTAACCAATCTGTTTCCCTTATTTGTGGTGTGGTCCATTTAATCTTTGAATATGACTCAATTTTTAGATAATTCTGTAAAATGATCTCAAAAAATGGATGAACAGTGTGTGTTGATCCCAAATTTTCGGTAAATCCAAAACTCAAGTGGACCATGCCACACAAAATAGTGTGGAATAATGATTTCCACCGTTGATACCTTCCTTGGGCCCACAGTAATGTTTATTTGCCATCCAACATGTTCATAATATCAAAAAGATATGAATGAAGGCAAAACACAAACATCAGCTTGATCCAAAACTTCTATCAAATGCACGGTGTTGATGTTCGATACACATCATGATGGGCCCCACAAAACTTACTAACATTAATTCTTAAAATCTCAGGGTGTCAATAAGTTGGGTCACAATTTTGACTAGAATATTTAACCCATTTTAATTACATGTCTGGTCCACTCACTCTATTTTACTAATCATTACTCTCAATTTGACTAGTTACTTGCCCCGATCATGCTACACATAAGAAAGATATTGGGCAAATAAGATTAATCAACAATTTGAGTGAATTTTGATTTAAACATCTGAAATTATTACTCTTCAATCTGGATTGATCAGATTTTCCAAAAATGGTTAAAGGTTGTTCATAATATCAAAAATATATGAATGAATAAAAAACACAAATATCAGCTTGATCCAAAACTTCTATGGCCTCCAAGAAATTTTAAATGGTAGAGGTTCAATCACACTATTTCCTGTGGTGTGGTCCACTTGAGCTTTGGATATGCTTCCTTTTTGTTCTTTAGACCTCAAATTATTTGTTAACATGGATAAATGAAGTGCATAAATAAATAATTAACAGTGGACCCCATAGAGTTTACTCTGATAAGAGTAATGAGTAACTCACCTAAATGTAGTAGAGAAGGGTTTCCTTAAAACATTCATAATCATATATTAGGCCTGCCTAAACGTGATTCAAATATCTAACCCACTCATTATATGTGTCCCACTTGGATCAGGAATCAGACCAAGTTTCAACTGTATCCATGTCTGTATTAACTTATAAACAGATTGGATCTCAAATAAACATCGCGACGAGCCCTAAGAAGGTTTCAATAGTGGGTGTCACTATCCCACTCTTTTCTATGGTGGGTCCACTTGAACTTTGGATCTGCCCCGTCAATCAGATGCACCATTCCATGGTGGGCCACGAGCTTAAAAATAAAGTCCATCCATGACTTGGGTGGGACACACCACATACTATAGTTGAGAGGGTTACCCTCTCATTAAAACATTCATAATCATTTATTGGGCCCACCTAGATGTGGTTCATAAATCCAACCCATTCATTATGTGTGTCCCACTTGGATGAGGAGTCAGACCAAGTTTCATACACATCCAAAACTCATGTGGGCCCCACCAAATGCTTTTATATGTTTTAGGGATGTCTTCGCACAGTTTTAGATGCTATGGCCCACCTGAGTTTCGTATACGACTAATTTTTGGACTTAAAGGGGACACATCAAATGCATGGTGTTGATGTTCTACACACATCATGGTGGGGCGCACACAGATTAACCTCATGAGAAGTTCCCATGAGGTGACCTTATAGTACCATTTCACTATTTAGGTAACTCCTTCATGGGTGTTACTCTAATTGTGTAGGGCCCACCTTGATATATTTTATGTATATCGACACCGTCCATATATTTTTCCATCATATTTTAGGATGTGATTTCAAATCACAAGAACTCAATAATCTCAGGTAGGCCATACCAAGCAAAACAATGATGAATAACTATTAAAAACCTTTTAAAGGCCACAAAAGTTTTGGATCAATTTGATCTTTGTAGTTTACCTTCATCTAGATCTTCCTTACATTATCAACAAGTTGGATTGCAAATAAACATTAATAAAACCTCACGATGGGCTCTTTATAATTTTTAATGACGAGGTACTATATTATCATTCTTTCTAGTGGTGTGGTCCACTTGAGATTTAAATCTACACAATTTTTTATACCCGGCCCAAAAATGGGTTGGAAAAACATAGGAGCCGCAAGGATATACAACACATCATCAAAATCTCATTTTTGTTATCTAACTTTTCAATTTTTCTTGTCAAAATAAAAAATCTAGTTTTCTTTTTTAAAAAATATATATATTTTTACAATTTGTCAATTTTTCATAATTTTGTTTAATTTCTTAAATTTTCTTTTTCAAAATTTTATTTTTTTAATCCCACTTTTGTTATATAACTTTTCAATTTTTCTTGTCAAAATGCAAAATCTAGTTTTCTTTTTTTAAAAAAATATATATTTTTTTTTCAATTTGCCAATTTTTTCACAATTTTATTTAATTTTTTAAATTTTCTTTTTCAAAATATCATTTTTTTTATCGAATTTTTTTTTCAAAATTATCAACATTATTCACAGTTCTTAATTATTTTTTTTCAAAATCTAGATTTTTATAAAATTACCGTTTTTTTTTCCAAAATTTAAAATTTTCTTAAACATTGTTAATTATTTTTCAAATTTTAAAATTTTCTTAAACATTGTTAATTATTTTTCTAAGCTTCTCAACTATTTTTTTTTTTCAAAATTCATAATTTATTTGAGCTAGGGGTTGGATCCGAGCATTAGAGACGGTTTAGGCAGTCTCTAATAGAGATGGTCTAGGACCGTCTCTAATAAAGACGGTCTTTGACATTCTCTAATAGAGACGGTTTAGGACTGTCTCTAATAGAGATGGTCTTTGACGAGGCTATAAGACAGTTAAGGACCATCTCTAATAGAGGCGGTCTTTGACAGTCTCAGATTACAAGTAAAAGACGGCCAATGACCGTCTCTAAACCAGACGGCCAATGACCGTCTCAGATGACTGCATATAAGACGGTCAAGGACCGTCTCTAATGCGGACGGCCAATGACCGTCTCAAATGACTGCATATATGATGGTCAACGACCATCTTAAATGATTTTTGGACGTTCAAATTTTTAAGACAATATTAAGGACGGTCAGGGGCCGTCTAAAATTTTAGAGACGGTTTACGGCTGTCTCTAAAGTTTCTTTAAACCAAGCAATTCTAGAGACGGTCTAGAACCGTCTCAAAATCTGTCCTTTTTTTCCATTTTTCACGTAGTGATGTAGTTTGACCCCACCACAAAAAACAGTGGAGAGATTGATGCCTACCCGTGAAACATTCCTAAGGCTCACCATGATTTTTATTTGAAATCCAACATGTTCACAAGTTAACACAAACATGAAAGAAAGGAAAAAGATAAATATAAGATTGATAAAAAACTTTCGTGCCCTATTTAAGTTTTTAATGGTGGGCGTCACTCTCGCCACTGTTTTCTCTAGTGAGGTCCACTGGAGCTTTGGATTTGACTCATGCTATGGATCTTTACCTAAAATTATCTTGCCAAATGAATGGACAGCGTGGATATAAAACATAATGATGAACCCACATAACTTGGTGACATCACTTCACTAGCGAGTCTCGCTACTCAACCTGGGACGCAGATGTACTGCGAAAGCCTTTGGTACGAAGTTCCCATGCAAGGATTCTGGGTGGGGTCTAGTGCAATGTTTGTGAGAAACCAAACCCGTCCATCTGTTTTTCGACATCATTTTAAGGCATAAGGATCCAAAACTCAAGTGGGCCATAGGAGATGAAACAGTGGGGAAAGGAATGCCTATCGTTGAACCTTGCTGTTTATATGCCATCTAAACCGTTTATAAGGTCATTTTCACTCAGATAAAGTGAAAACACCAAAAAAATTAGACCGTTACAAAACTTATATGGCTATATCAGTGTTTCAAGGTTGGTCACTAAATCTCCACTGTTTCCTCTTGTGTGGCCTACTTGAGTTTCGAATCCTCCTCATTTTTTGTCTCACGCCATAAAATGAGCTTCAAAAATGGATATAGGAGTTGGATTTCTCACAAACATCTAAGTTGGCCCCACACAGAATCCTTGCGCAGGAAAGTTGTCAGTATCCCATCGTCTGCCACTCCCCTACCACCAGCCAATCAATGTTATGTGGGCCCCACCATGATGTATGTGTTTCATTCATGCCATCCATCTATGTTTCTAGATTATTTTATGGTATGAGACCAAAAATGAGGTATATCCCAATCTCAGGTGGACCACATTACAGGAAAACAGTGTTGAATAAACGTGGAACATTAAAAACTTTTTGGGGGCATAAAAGTTTTAGATCAAGCTGATCTTTGTTTTTTTTCATTCATCTGGGTCTATATGACCTAATCAATAGATTGGATGTCAAATAAACAATACATTGGGCCTTAGGAGAATTTTAATGGTGGATATCCAATCACTATTGTTTTCCTGTGGTGTGGTCCACCTAAGATTTATATTCCTCTCTTTTTTGGTATCAAGCCTAAAATGATCTTTAAAAATGGATGAATGGAATGGATGAAATAGATACACCATGGTGGGCTTAGAGAAGTGCCCCATGTTAAAAGTTAGGATGTGTATAACGCAAGGATAAAATCTTTCTCCCTTAAAAAAATAATAATCACTGAACGCATTCTTCATTCCCCATTAAGCTAGACTGTGCATTCTTCATTCCCATTAAGCTAGACTCCCTGAAAATTTTCAACGCAAAGGACTCCTATTACTGAAAATTTTCAACGTAAAATCGTGGAGCACTTTCCTTATGTGTTAACAAACACCACTAAACATGGAACATTTTCCAAATTCCGCGCTAAGTACAAAAATTCAGCATTAACAAATAGTCCCTCAACTAGTTAGTAGTTAACCCGCGTCCCATGAAAATGAAAGAATGATAGAATTGATAGCAGGTCTCCACACATGTGCGCTGATTTTCTAGGAAAGCCTTTCGCAGAAAGTTCGCAACAATGCTGGGTGGGCCCACAAATATGTTTGTGAGAAATTCACCACGTTCATCCATTTTGGGTGTTTATTTTAGGAAATTCGACAAAAAATGAGGTGGATCTAAAACTCAAGTGGGTCACACGAGAGGGAAAATTAGGGGAAAGTTTTCTTACCGTTGAAACTTTTCTAAGCTCTACCTTAATGTTTTATATGCAATCCAAACCGTTTATAAGGTCATTATCACTAGGATGAAGTGAAAACACCAAAATTTTTTGCCTTAAATAAAAATTGTATCACCCAAGAATGTTTCAACGATTAACAATGAATCCCCACTGTTTCCTCTCGTGTAACCCACTTAAGTTTTGGATACACATTATTTTTTGTCGCATTTTCTAAAATAAGCTATCAAAGCAGATGAACGGGGTGGATTTCTCACAAACATCTTAATGGGCCCCACCCAGCATCCTTGCGCAAGAACAAGCTTTGGCAGGAAATCCGCGTCCATTAGCTGATTGACCTGATTCTTTAAGGCAAGGCATCTACATGGTTAGGATTGCCTGATCAACGATCAATCTCACGAGATTGCTAACATGCATGTTCCAAGTGGATGCTATCATAGTGGTGTCCATGACTAAAGACTTTAAACCATGATATTTACTTACTTCAAATCCTTTTGTAAAGAAGTTGTGGTACACAATGTACATAATGACAACCACCGTTGAAACCTTCCTAGGGCCACCATGATGTTTTTTCACGGAAGCGGATTGCGTACTCAGTAACTCAGTACAGTAAGCGTATTGAGTACACTCCGTGGGCACCAGTGTCATTCATGCATTGTATCCAATCCGTCCATCTCTTTTAACACATAATTTTAGGGCTTTATTCCAAAAATGGAGTATATCCAAACCTCAAATGGACCACACCACCAGAAACAGTGTGAATTGAACATCTACCATTTAAAAATTCTTGGGAACAATAGAAGTTTTAGATCAAGCTGATATTTGTGTTTTCCTTTCATCCATGTCTTTCTATCTTATGAACAGGTTGGATGACAAATAAACATCACTGGGGGCCTTAGAAAGTTTTCAACGGTTGAAATCAATATTTCCACTTTTTCCAGTGGTATGGTCCACTTGAGCTTTGTATATGCATCAATTTTGGGTTGAACCCATAAAATGATTTGGAAAAACGAATGGACGGCGTGGATAATCCACATGCATTCGCGGTGGGCCTAACTAAGTTTACTTAGTACGATAAGAGCGTACTGAGTATCTCAGTATGCAATTCGATTTCTTTTTTCACCATCCAACCTGTTCATAAGGTCATGCAGACCTGGATGAATGAAAACTCAAAAATTTGGCCCCAATAAGTTTTCAAAGGTAGGCATTCAATCCCAACTGCTTTTAGTGGTGTGGCCCATTGGAGCTTTGGATCTACCCCATTTTTTCGTCCATGCCTTAAAATGATCTCGCAAAATGTGTAAACGATGTAGATATAACACATAAAATCATATTGGGACTAGTAAAACTTGGTGACGTCATCACAGCACTGAGGTTGGCGGTGCGTGGCACAACAGGCAATCCGTTCCTGAATAAATGTGGAAAGCAGTGGTATGAATCTAAAGCCATATGGAATTATTGAATCTGGACCGCCCATGTCACCTAGAAATCTTAACAATAAAATCCTTTGTCTATCATTATTGGATACTAGCCATCAATTGTGACAACCAACATTGTTAGATCTAGATTGTCCATATAAGCACCGTAGCCATGTGACCCAAGCAAATGATTTAGACTCCGCAATAACCACAGAGGATGTTTAAGCAACTGGATGTAATTCATCTATTAGGATGACATAAACACTGGATCCTTTGGGGGATCAGGTTGGATCTAGTCATAGTTGTCTAGAACGAGGCCCTTGGGACATCAATCCATTTACCTAACTAAAAAGGACTATCTCTGAAGTTGTTCAATTATTTAAAGATGCAAGACCTCAATAGAAGATTATTAGATTGGATGAATTCAAATACTATTGGAAGTCGCCTATTAATTTGTCAAGTTGTCACTTTGCTATTTTGTAAGAAAAAGTTAATCATACTAGTACGGAAAATTATTCAGATAATGATAATTTCGTCATCTCATTAACCTCACCATCTTATCCTTCATTATTGACCCTTCAAGTCGCTAATTTATCCTCTTGTGAGGAAAAATTTGATCACGATAGTACAAAAACTATTTAGGGAGGGACCATGGAAAAGTACCTAAAATTCATTACTCACTCTGTGGGCCCCAATTTTCTATTGACACTTCAAATTGGACATGGATTGAGTACTACCTTCACCAGGACTTAACTAGAGACGAGTGGCCTTGTTAAGGGCTCTATGGGGCCTACTGTGATGCATATGTTTGATCCACACCACCCATCCGTTTCGACAAATCATTTTGGGGTACGAAACCAAAAAAGAGACAAATTGAAAGCTCAAGGGGACCACACCATAGGAAGCAATGGGGATTAAAAGCCTACCAATGAAAACTTCTTTAGGGCCACAAAAGCCATGGATCAAGCTGATAATTATTTTTTCCTTAATCCAAGTGTACATGACCTTATTAATAATTTGGTTGGCAAATAAACATCACCGTGAGTCCTAGGAAGTTTTCAGTGGTAGGAATTTAACCCCCACTACCTGTGTTGTGGCCCACCTGAGCTTGGATCTGCTTTCCTTTTAGGTTCATGCCCTAAAATGATCTATCAAAATAGAGAAACTGGATAAAACATATATATACATCACAGTGGGCCCCAAAAAGACCTTAATATGACCGTCCATCTCAAGCAAGGTTCTAGTAGGGATAATACTTAATCCACGTCCCTTCAACTTGTTACTTTGCCCTGATTATATCATCGTGACATCTACGACCGTATTTTTAGGCCCATACCATCACCATCCCAACTAATCGACCACTCTATCAGGTGCTCCAAAAACCTGTCGAGGCGGTTGGCAAAGTGAGCAATTGAGCTTGGTGAGTTCGACATCATATATTGACCCCGAGCCACGATTAAAGAACAAGCCGTGGCCAACTTCATCGTAAAGTTTATGTACCCTATACCTTCGCCAGAGGTAGTGAATGAAATAGAAGCCAATCCACAGGAATGGACCACTCTCCACGTCAACAGATCATTGAACTCAAAGGGCAATGGGGAAGGTCTAATCCTCATTGCACCAGACCAGACTTGCATGCAATATTCCCTAAGATTCGGATCTCCAGTCTCAACAACGAAGTAGAGTATGAGGCACTCCTCTCTCGGCTCAGACTAGCTAAAACGATGGGGCTTCTAGCCCTAAAAGTTTATAGTGATTCTGAACTCATAATCAATCAGGTCACCCCAGAATACTAAGCTAAATGGGAAAAGATGATTGCCTATACCTATGGAAAGCAAAAGAGTTGATTAATGGGTTCATCAAGTGAGAAATCACTCTAGTCCCCAGGGCAGACGCCCTAGCAAAATTAGCCATGGCAATCGACGACAATCTCGCCAAGACAATGCCTATTAAGATCTTGCCCCAGCCCAGCATCAGCCAACCCGACCTGAAGGAAGCTCTCTCGATAAACCAACCACCGAGCTAAATGGATCTGATTATACGCTACCTACAACAGGGCGAACCACCCAATAACAAGCTCGAAACACATAAAATCCGAAACAGGATATCTTGGTATATCATATTGGGAGACGGGCTATACAAAAGGGACTTTTTCTTGCCTTATTTAAGGTGCATTCGACCTAACGAAGCTGAGTAGATCTTGAAAGAAATTCATAAAGATGTATGTGCTAATCACTTAGGTGGAAGAACTCTAGCCCATAAAGTGATTCGATAAGGGTACTACTAGTCAACCATCCATAAGGATGCAAAGGACAGACCAGATTCGCATCCATCGATGTCGACTACTTCATAAAATGAGCCGAAGTCACGTCATTATGAAAAATTACCAAGCAGGAGACTACCGACTTTATATGGAAGGATATCATCTGCAGATATGGCATCCCGCACACCATTGTCACAGACAATGGTAAGCAGTTTGACAATGCCAGTTTTCGAAGACCGTGCGAGAGACTTGGCATTTGCAATGCTTCTCATCACTTGGTACCCCCGGCTAAGGGACAAGTAGAAGTTGTTAACAAAATCATAAAAAATCATCATAAAACCAAGCTAGAGAAATACAAAGGGGACTTGGCCGATGAGTTTCCACACATCCTCTAGGCATGCCAAATAATGGCTTAAACCTCGACTGAGAAAACTCCATTTTCTTTGGCCTTTAGTGTAGAGGCAGTTATACCATTTGAGGTCGGGCTACTTTTGACACTCACCAAATTGTTTAATCCAAGCGAAAATGATGAACATTTGACGTTAAGTCTCAACTTGATTAAGAAACAAAGGGAAAGAGAGCAACTAAGGGTCACCGCCTATCGATACAGAGATGCTCAACATTATAACTCTAGGGTCAAGATACACAGGTTCCGAGTGGGAGACCTAGTCCTCTGCAAGATTTTTTAAAATACCAAAGAACCTGGCTCAGAGCTCTAGGGCCGAACTGGGAAGGACCCTACAACGTGGCAAGTATGGTTCGACCAAAGACCTATCAGCTAGAAGATATGGAGGGGCTGCTCTTACCTCATTCGTGGAACGTCGAACATTTAAAGATCTACTACCCCTACGGGATTTCTACAAGTGCTACAACTACGTCCGACCAGCCCGACTTGACAAGGAGGTACACAAGTTCAATTATGAGAAACCTCCCTCAGTCAAAAGGAAAAAGGTCTTCCTTCTCATTTCTATTATTTTATCTATTGTTATTGTGACTTACGAGATCGACTATGAGAAACCTCCCTCAATCAAAGGGAAAAATGTTCTCATTTTCATTCCTACTATTTTATCTACTATTATCGTGACCTACGAGTTCGACTATGAGAAACCTCCCTTAGTCAGAGGGAAAAAGAGTTCTTCTCTTCATTTCCACTATTGTGGTTACCATTATCGTGACCTACAAACTCAATTGTGAGCGACCTCCCTCTGCCGAAGGGAAAAAAAGTCCTCCCTCAATATATTGACCCTATATACTTGACACTAAGGGCCAAAAAGGGGCCACATGTGAACAGACCAACTATATAAGAATTGAATCATAAAAAAAAAAAAAAACATTAACAACAAGGGAGAGTGTACACAAAAAGAGATGGCAAATATAAGGATAGTGGGGTCTATTCCCCCAAAGGCTTCTCAGCCTCGGAAGGGGTAATGACAGGGTTTTCTGGAGTGTCATCATCCTGGCAGTACAAATCCAAATCCAGATAACTTTGTTGAATATCTTCTCGGCACCACCGGAAGCCCAGGTTGAAGATATCCTCTAGCTCGACCGCATGCACCTCGGAAGCTTTAAACGCCTCCACAACAGCCGCCTCACTTGCGGGAACCCTCTGCCACTCTAGCTTCTGCACTAGTCACTCGCCACTCCGCCTAAGAAAGGCAGGACTCGACCTTCATCGTTCAGGCTGCCAGCTCGACCTTCTCCCACTGCTCCGCAATCAGATGAGTAGTGCAAGCGGCCTTGTCTTCCTCGACGACCCTCAAGGCCATTTGCAGGGCCTCAACCTCGACACAAGTAGCTGCAGCCGCTTCCAGCTTTGCAGCCTAGGCTTGGTTCTTGGCCCTGGCCACCTCGAGACTCTGACTTGCCTCTTTGAGGCGACCCCTCATCTCGAGGAAAGCATGGTGGGAGGCCAAAACCCTCATGACACCCCGCAAAGAAAAAGCAATAAAAAGTTAGTCAACCAGAAAGAAAAATACATACAAGGAAAGACAAAAAGCACACATCTTTACGTTGGTTAGCATCGACGCCACCCCACCTGGCAAGGGTTCAGGTTTCAGGGTGAGCATGGATCCGACCTCCTACTCGCTCACGATGCGGTTGTTCTAATGAGCCAGCATCACCATATGTCGGGGAATGGGTGCAGGAGCTACTGACCCCGCAACCCACATGGGTGCCTAACAGCCCAAGTTGCTCCCAGCTCCAATCTTCGGCCCTACAGCTGCAGCGGCCTCTGCCCGTCCCTCTTCCTTTGCTTGAGTTGGGGGCGACTCAAGGTTAATAACCTCCCTCTGGCTGAAATTAAAAGGAGAGATGCCCCGAATTGAACCATCTAGGGTAACCTCCTGCCCCCCCTCCAACCTTAGCTTCGACAGCCTCCTCCGTAACCCTAGCTACAAGGCTTGGGCAAGGATCTCGAGGGCAAACACCGGACCACCAGCGTCGATCTACGCAGCCTCAACCAGGCGGACTGAGGATGAGGGGGCATCCTTCCTAGCATTCCTCCTCATCCGCTCTAGCTCGGTTGTGGAAGGGAGCTTCAGCCTTTTCGCCCGAGGACAATCTATCATCTCTATAAAAGAAGTAAAAAGAGGGGCAATCAACCCTACAATATAGAAGGAAATAAAGCAATGAATCTTAAAAGCGACATACTCGACGATTCGACTATTGTCAAGCTAGATTAATTCAAGAGAGTCGGAGTGATCAGCTTCTTCTAATTCCTCCGATCTCGGCTACACTCCCGACAGAGCCTGACTTAGCGGAGATGTAGCTGAGTAAGATCCGGCCGATGCTGGGACAAAGAATGACCAGAGTCAATAAGAAAAATAAAAGAAACAAGGCCAACAAACGAAGCTACGACTCAAGAACTCCGGCTTGGTAATGCAAACTTGGTAGGGACTTGAAAGCGTAATCTACTCGGCTCCATCGTCGAAGCCTCCCACTCTCCTGAAGCGAGGAACCATTTGTTCTTGCAGCCCTTATTAGAAGAGGGGTTATCAGTGATGAGGGTCTAGCCTTTGTTTGGGCAGGAAAAAAATAATACCAGTTTCGAGAACCTGGGCTGCTCTTGGCTCTGTACAAGTACAGGAGCTCACGCGTCTGCAGTCAGCTCGGCATGTTCCAATTGAAGGCAGAGGATGTAACTACCAAAAATGGCCTACCACGTATTAGGGTTAAGCTGCTAAGAGACAAGCTTGAGGTGGTGCAATACCTCTCACCCGATAAGGTGGAAGGGTAGCCGCGAGCCGCAATAGAAGAAACTAGAATAGATGGCCACCTCCCCCTTGGGAAGATGGTCCGAGAGTTCCCCAATCTCGGGGAGCCACAACACCATCGAGTCGAGGATGTTAAACTCTGACCCGAGGGAAACCAAATCCGCCTCCCGGAGTCTAAATTTGAAGGGGCCCACCTGAAGATGGACCTTCAGAAGACATGGAGCCCACCCCCTCCTAGGGAGGTACAACCTCCTCTTCCTGAGTTGTCATTGCCGAATATGGCCTGCTCGATGATACATTTAACCAGGAGTCCACACTATCATGGATAAACTCTCTGTGGAAGGCCCCTGACACATATATCCCCCAGGAATCTTCCGACAACAACACGGAAAGGAAAAAATCAAAATGGGAAAAAAAGAACAATTAGAGGAAAGAAGAATAATACGAAAGCACATCAAAGGAAAGCCCAAGTGACCAGACAAAAAGAAAATAAAAGGAAATGGAAAGGTCAACATAGCTCGAACACCACATGAATTAGTGGGCGAAGAGAATGAGGTCAAACCTTTATTTATAAGGATTTGGGAGGGGGCATTAATGGCCGCATTTATTGTCGAGACATGAAAAGATGCTTGACACACGATCTCCTCCATGTGGCAGCCCAGAGTTCGCTCTCAACCCTCATTAACTCAGGAGTGACAGGTGTCAACCTATAAGTTGCTCAAAGGTGAAGCAACGCTCGTCACTCCGTACATGTCCCCTCATACGGAGCCTTGTCATAATCACTCCGTGAAAAATAGAAAAAATTCCTTGGTTTAAAGACGGTTTAGAGACGGTTTAGGACGATCTAGGACCGTCTCTAAAATTTCTTGGTTTAAAGACGGTTTAGAGACGACTGTAAGCCGTTTCTAAAATTTTAGACGGCTCTTGACCGTCCCTAATATTGTCTTAAAATGTTGAACATCCACAAATCATTTAAGACGGTCGAAGACCGTCTTATATGCGGTCATTTGAGACGGTCAAAGACCGTCCGCATTAGAGACATTCCTTGACCGTCTTATAAGCGGTATTCTAAGACGGTTATTGGCCGTCCGCATTAGAGATGGTCATTGGCCGTCTTTTACTTGTAATCTGATACTGTCAAAGACCGTCTCTATTAGAGATGGTCTTTAGCCGTCTTATAGCCCTGTCGAAGACCGTCTTCATTAGAGATTATCAAGGACCGTCTCTATTAGAGACTATCAAAGACCATCTCTATTAGAGACGGTCCTTAGCCGTCATATAGCCCTGTCAAAGACCATCTTTATTAGAGACTATCAAAGACCGTTTCTATTAGAGACGGTCCTAAACCGTCTCTTTAAATTTTCTTTTTCAAAATATCATTTTTCTTAAACATTGTCAAAAAATAAGATGCTCAAAAAAAAATATGAATTTCGAAAAAAAATTAGTTAAGAAGCTTAGAAAAATAATTAACAATGTTTAAGAAAAATTTAAATTTTGGAAAAAAGAGTAGATTTCGATATAAAAAAATGATATTTTGAAAAAGAAAATTTAAAAAATTAAACAAAATTGTGAAAAATTTGACAAATTGAAAAAAATATATATATTTTTAAAAAAAAAGAAAACTAGATTTTGTATTTTGACAAGAAAAATTGAAAAGTTATATAACAAAAGTAAGATTAAAAAATGATATTTTGAAAAAGATAATTTAAGAAATTAAACAAAATTGTGAAAAAATTGACAAATTGTAAAAAAATATATATTTTTTTAAAAAGAAAACTAGATTTTGTATTTTGACAAGAAAAATTGAAAAGTTAGATAACAAAAGTGAGATTTTGATGATGTGTTGTATATCCTTGCTGCCCCTATATTTCTCCAACCCATTTTTGGACCGAGTATAAAAAATTGTGTAGATTTAAATCTTAAGTGGACCACACCACTGGAAAGAATGATAATATAGTACCTCGCAATTAAAAATTATAAAGAGCCCATCGTAAGGTTTTAGTAATGTTTATTTGCAATCCAACTTGTTGATATTGTAAAGAAGATCTAGATGAAGGTAAACTACAAAGATCAAATTGATCCAAAACTTTCGTGGCCTTCAAAAAGTTTTTAATAGTTATTCATCATTGTTTTGATTGGTATGGCCCACCTGAAATTATTGAGTTCTTATGATTTGAAATCACATCCTAAAATATGATGGAAAAATATATGGACGGTGCCGATATACATAAAATATATCAAGGTGGGCCCTACACAGTTAGAGTAACACCCATGAAGGAGTTACCTAAATAGTGAAATGGTACTATAGGGTCACCTCATGGGAACTTCCCATGAGGTTAATCTGTATGCGCCCCACCATGATGTGTGTAGAACATCAACACCATTGTTGAGGGTCAAATATTGCATATTAGACCCTAGTTACTACCTGGATTTACGAACATGACACTGCTTAATGGTTCATTTTAATTGTGTTTGTGATGCAAGGGGAATTTAGGACCGTGGACTGGAAAGGATGCTAAAAGTATGAATTTAATGCTCAAGCATCACCAAGGCATTTGACGGGATGCCATGGGACCAAGATTGAGGATTCACACACCAGAGATTAGAGAGATTCCAGCCACTCACTTCAAATAGGCTTGAAAATGTCCAGAATGCAAGATCACAAGGTTTTCGCCATCCGATTGACTCGAAACTTCATACATGGGATGGTAACCATAAATAAAACATACATATTAAATTTTAACCATTGAATATCTCGAGAAGTAGGCCAACGAACAGATCAGCCTATTAATCTCCAATTTCAGGCCCACCTGATATCTGGATATTCTTCAAGTTTGGTCTCAACCACTTAATCTACAAGAAGAAAGGAATAAGCAGAGTGGATCGATCACACGCATTATAGTGGACCCCACATGCGACGTGTGTGTACACAGCACGTTCGCACGCGAGCCGCACCGGACCAGGAATCCCACTCAAAGTCGGCTTACCCGACTCTTTCTGCACCAGCAACAGTGAACGCACCTGCGTCCGTCGATCTCTCTCAGTGGGGCCCACTACTCATTCAAATCCATGATCTGGACCGTTCATTTGTCCCGTGGGGCAACCACAACCCACGCCTAGGTGTCCCTTCTCCACCATGCAAGCAAATGTGTGGAGTGCTCATCCAAAATGCGGGATGAATGGTGTAACGCGAAGTTTTGTGGGTCACACCGAAATCAAACTGGACTTGGTCTTCCTGAACGGTTTTCCGTGGGGAACCTATTGGATGGCATGGATTTCTTCGTAACCATCAATGTGGGGCCCACCGACCATCACAGCGAGAAAACGGAAAGCTCTGTTCGTAACAGGGCTTGCGGATGAGTCTGGTGGGCCACCACCCGGATCTCCGGTGGTTGATCTGGGCCGTCTATCTTGCTCAGGGAATCATTCAAGCAAAGAAAGACATGCTTTGGAGAAGTCCATGCATGATGTGGCACGTGCAATAACGGGCGCAAGGGAGACCGTTTCTTGAGGAAACCATCAATATAAGCCATTCAGTGATTACCATCCCATTCATTGGCACAATCAGGACTGTCCCAACTACCTCCTAAGCGATTCCGAATCCAACCAAGAAGTCGAGATGGAGGATCGTACCATTAACTGCGTCGATTCCAATCTTGACGCAAGAAACTTCTGGAAATCAGTGTGCAAAACAGAGAGCTGTCTTGACTGCGTAAAAAGCTTTCGCAAGCAGTTTCTAAATAAGACACAACTGACTCAAACCGAGCCCTCTGCCTATAAAGAAAGACATGAGAGAGAGAGGGGGCATCCAATCTTGGGACAAGCAGCCGTGGAGGCCGTGTACACGTGAAGAAGAGTTTTTCCTGTTTTTGTTTATTTTCTTTTCTTAATTAATCAGATCCATGGTTAGCTAAGCCTCTCAGCTAGGGCTAAGAGGTGAAACTGGTAGCGTGATTAGGATGGTTGCTTGTTTTGATTCATGTCTTGTTGAACCTTATGGATTCTAATTTGATTATTAAGGTATGCTTTTAGTTTTTAATGATTTATTGTGACTCAAATTACAATGGATCTACGATAGTTTTAAGTATGTTCTTTCCATTATTGAGATTGTGAACTGGGGAAACCTGTTGTTCACCATTGTCTCATGGGCATGGTTGGGTGATGGAACCTTTCCTAACTTTCACAATTCTCTCATGATTGGCTGTGAGATTGGTAAATTGATGTTGTTTGTCATTGTCTCCTGGGCATGGTTAGGTGACGGAATCACTTCCAAATCTTCACCAATCTTATCTCTTAATGATTAGATTCATGAGAAGTTCAAAGATCTGACAAATTTCTTCTTACCAATTGGATAGGATAGGACTCTGATTCCAGTTGTGTCCCTGAATCATTGCAAGGTAACTTCTCAATTGCTACAAGTGGATCCTTGGCACCCTAGTTTCCTACCTTTGAATTCTTTAAGTTTTAGATTAATATTTCACCATTATTCCTTAAATTCTATTTGATTTAGATTTCATCTTATTCTAGTTCTAGTTCTATTTAGTTTCAGATTACGTACAGGTTTCAATCCCTTGGGATTCGAACTCGGTCTCACCGAGTTTATTACTACATCACAATCCTATACTTGGGGTGTAAACAAGTTTTTGGCGCTATTGTCAGGGATTGACGGTTACGTTTTCTGAGATTAATTAGTTTTATAATTAGTTTAAGATTAGGATTTTTCTAACTTTAGGTTTAGGTTTTTCTGATTTCTAGGAACTAACCTATTTTCCTGTTTTATAGGATCCTGACAGAAACTTTTAAATTGGTAATCCCTTTCTAATTCCTCTACTTTTTCTATTTTTAGAATTAGGGTTTGAGTTTTAGAAATTTTCTAATTCTAGGCTTCTTTTTTTCTTTTTCTTTTTTTAATTTTAGAAATTTTCTATTTTCTAATTTTAGAAAATTTTTCCCTTTTAGAAACTAACATTACTTTCTATTTTAGGATTATGTTTTTTTTAGAATTTTCTAACTTTAGGTTTAGAACTTTCCTACTTATTTTTAGAAACTCTCTAATTTTAGGTTTTATTTTCTCCTCTTAAAAATTTTCTAATTCTAGTATTTTTCTATTTTTAGGAACTAATTTGTTTTTAGAAACTTTCCTCTTTTGTTTTTAGAAACTAGGTTAGTTATTTCCCTTTTTAGAAATTCTTTCTAATTTTAGAAACTAACTCATCTTTCCTTTATTTTATTTTTAAAAACTTTTTAATTTTAGGTTTAGATTTTCTATTTTAGAAACTTTCTAATTCTAGGTCTTCTTTTTAGATACTAACTTAGCTTCTAGGTTTAGGGAACTTTCCTTTTTAGAAACTAACTTTCTATTTCAATTGTAGGAACTTTCTAACTTTAGACTTTCTATTTTAGAAACTAATCTCTTTTGTTTTCTTTTGCAGGATCTTAACATAGGAACTTCTCATTTTATACCTTCTTTTTAACTTCTCCTCCTCGTAATTTCCATATTGCTATAGGATTTTTTCTTTAGAATTAGATTCAGAATTAAGGATCATCATGGAAGCTTGGGTACGTGTCTATGCTGAGATGGATAAACAGTTTTAAGGAATGTCTGAGGGTTTTGGAATTCAACGTATACCTCAAGATTTTTTTCCATCGAGAACCGACATTAAGAACCGACTAGAACGTTATGCTCCATCGGCTAATAGGTCTGTATGCGATCATAATTATGGGAATTAGGATTATTATCAACCATCATATTCTCACATGTATGATCAGTATGACTATAACCAGTGGAACCATCAAAACTGGGAAGATGAACTAACAGCATGTTGTAATCATTATTCTCTTGGATACCCTACCTTTGAGAAGCAACCAGAAACGATCCAAGAGAATTCATTTCAGCATAACATGGAGTGTTTTGTGAAAATTAGAAAAGCAATGGAAGCACTCAATTCGCGCCTCGATCGGATAGAGGAAGCTCGCTCATCCCAACTACAATCCAATTCAGAAATATAATGCGAGGAAAGTGATCCTCACTTACTTTTGTAGAAGTCTGGAATTTGGAATAAGGAGTTGGATTCCATTAATAAGCATACGGTTCAATTCCCCGATGAGTTGATCTCAATGACTGTTCAAAAGAATGGTGTAGATACATGGGTGTTTTTCAAATATAATGATGATGATATACTTCATTCACAGGATACACTAGATTTTAATGATGAGGGAGAGGTTAGTTTATGTGAACCTCAACCCAATCTGGGAATAGAATGTGAGGAAAGTGATCCCATCCCAAATGTGCACTACACTGAACTAGAATATGATGAGTATTGGGATGACGATCATGAATGTGCAGCCCCAGTTCGGTCTAGGTCAATGATCAAGAAGTGCACGAAGTGAGCGGTCATAATGAGCTACTCCACTCACCTGACATATCTGATTTAAAAGTGGATGAGCTCATTACAACCAACCCTTCTATCTCTTATGAGACATGTTTGGACCACTCCCCTGAATTACATGATGATATGATTCGGGAGATGGACGAGTTACTCGATATGACTCTGAAATTTGAAACCACCCAGTTGAGGCCACCATTTGAACTATTGAATTTCGACGATTCACTACCTCTTCTGAGTAGTATTAATGAATAGAGTCCGCATATCAATACTTCGTCTGCTGACCCTTTATCTGTTTGTGCAAGGCTGGAGCAAGAGAGCGTACCTCCGTTTACTTTCAGAGACGATGGAATCGTTGGGCAGATCATCACAAACTTTGATGTGGAAAACGAGCCATTCTCAGATTAATTACCCAACTCTTTGGATGATTGTTTGACACATTTTTCAGATTCAAACGATCCTATAATTAAAGAAATAGTAGATGTCTCACAAGAGAATATCTCGATAGTTGTTACTAATCGAGAGAACCCTTATTCTGAAATCTCTTCTTCCCCTGATCCTAAATACTTACCATTAAAGGAGGATGAGCTGACAATAGAACCGAAGTCTGATACTTCAGAATGTGTTGAGACTACATCACTTCTTGTGAAGTTTTCTAAACTTTATTTACGTATAGTCTCTGATTCATTATGGGATAATAACACCGAAACTTCTTCTGTCACAGGTGAATCGTATATACTTTAGATACCTCAGGCGAATCGACAACAAATTTTTGATGAGGTACATAAGTTTCTCTAGAACGTCATGCTCTCGAGCATCCAAGCCTATTGCAAAAAGGGCTTTTGGATGATCTTATTAAGAAACTTATCAAGATATTGGCCGGAAGAGGAACCTTGCGGTATGATCGAGTAGTTTTTCCCTGTTTTCATAAGACTAGGGTAGTTTGCTTTATGTTGTTCTAGGATAGACGGTTTTATGCCATTAGGTTAGTTTGCTTTCTACATTGTTTTACGATAGTTGTTTTTGTTATTTTCTCTCTTGTGCTGATTTGCTTTCATGCTAAGATATTTGTGGAAAAGCCTCTTGATTCTTTCGTCCAGGTACTATTTTTCTATCACTTCTCTTTTACTTTTGTTGTCCCATGTGCATTGCATGTTTATCTCTTTTACATTGAGGACAATGTAGATTTTAAGTTGGGGGTGGGAGATTAGGCTACGTAATCAGTGTTTTCTTGGTCTTGAGCGAAATTTGTGAAAAATTTTCAACTTTTTCTAGACTTTCACGTGAAATCGAAGTGATTTTGAAAGATAATCGTGATTTGGGAAGTATAAGATACAGAATGTTAGTGATTTACAACTCTTAGATTTAGCTGTCTGACAGATTCCATGGATGAGTTCGAATTATCAATCCATGATTAGAAGTTTTAAACATTGTTTGAATCATGATTTCACATGTCATATCTCGCTTACACATTGAGGTTCAGTCGATATTGAAGGATTAACTTGGTAATTACTAAACATGAAAGGAACCAACCTGAGAAAATGGAATGGATTGGGCGAACGGTCTTCACCATAGGTTTGCTCCCTATAAGTGAAGATTCGATTCCCCATGGATGATATGTGAAAAAGGGTTGGGTGTACAGTCTTTACCATAGGATTGCTCCCTATAGGTGAGGATTTGATTCCCCTTCTTGGCGTTACTTTTAATAAAAAAATCAAAAACTAAAAGAATGAGAAGATGATGTGTGAGGCAAGTTTTGGTTATCATGAATTTTCTTATTGGTTACCAATGATATCCTAAAATAGAGAAGTGAATTTTAATGTTGATAAGTCGAGATTAGACTATACATCCATGGAATTCAATGTTTAGAATTGTTCTAATTGATGGATTAATACTTTGAACTTAATTATGAAGTTTACCGTGTGCTTGAGTCTAGGAGAGAATTATGCCCAACATTCATGAATCTTAGATTTTTCGTATCTGAATCGTTTTCCAAAATATCACTCGGTTTCACAAGAATTGTCTCGTAATTCTCAACTTATTTTTCACATACTTTGCTTGGGACTAGTAAAATAAAATGTTGGTTGGGGTTGTGTTGAGGGTCAAATATTGCATATTAGACCCCAGTTACTACCTGGATTTACGAACATGACACTGCTTAACCGTTCATTTTAATTATGTTTGTGATGCAAGGTGAATTTAGGAGCGTGGACTGGAAAGGATGCTAAAAGTATGAATTTAATGCTCAGGCATCACCAAGGCATTGGACGGGATTCCATGGGACCAAGATTGAGGATTCGCACATCAGAGATTAAAGAGATTCCAGCCACTCACTTCAAACAGGCTTGAAAAACGTCCAGAATGCAAGATCACAAGGTTCCCGCCATCCGATTGACTCGAAACTTCGTACATCGGATGGGAACCATAAATAAACCATACATATTAAATTTCAACCATTGAATATCTCGAAAAGTGGGCCAACGGATAGATCAGCCCATTAATCTTCAATTTCAGGCCCACCTGATATCTGGATATTCCTCAAGTTTGGTCTCAACCACTTAATCTACAAGAGGAAAGGAATAAGCGGAGTGGATCGATCACACGCATTATAGTGGACCCCACGTGTGACATGCGTGTACATAGCACGTCCGCATGCGAGCCACACCGGACCAGGAATCCCACTCAAAGTCGGCTTACCCGACTCTTTCCGCACCAGCAATAGCGGACGCACCTGCGTTCGCCGATCTCTCTCAGTGGGGCCCACTACTTATTCAAATCCATGATCTGGACTGTTCATTTGTCCCGTGGGGCAACCACAACCCACGCCTAGGTGTCCCTTCTCCACCATGCAAGCAAATGTGTGGAGTGCTCATCTAAAATGCAGGATGAACGGTGTAACGCGAAGTTTTGTGGGTCACACCGAAATCAAACTAGACTTGGTCTTCCCGAATGGTTTTCCGTGGGGAACCTATTGGATGGCATGGATTTCTTCGTAACCATCAATGTGGGGCCCACCGACCATCATAGCGAGAAAATGGAAAGCTCTGTTCACAACAGGGCTTGCGGACGAGTCTGGTGGGCCACCATCCGGATCTCCGGTGGTTGATCTGGGCCATCTATCTTGCTCAGGGAATCGTTCAAGCAAAGAAAGACATGCTTTGGAGAAGTCCATGCAAGATGTGGCACGTGCAATAACGGGCGCAAGGGAGACCGTTTCTTGAGGAAATCATCAATATAAGCCATTCAGTGATTACCATCGCATTTATTGGCACAATCAGGACTGTCCTAACTACCTCCTAAGGGATTCCGAATCCAACCAAGAAGTCGAGATGGAGGATCGTACCATTAACTGCATCGATTCCAATCTTGACGCAAGAAACTTCCAAAAATCACTGCGCAAAATAGAGAGTTGTCTTAACTGCGTAAAAAGCTTTCGCAAGCAGTTTCTAAATAGGACACAACCGACTTAAACCGAGCCCTCTGCCTATAAAGAAAGACGTGAGAGAGAGAGGGGGCATCCAATCTTGGGACGAGCAGCCGTAGAGGCCGTGCACACGTGAATAAGAGTTTTTCCTATTTTTGTTTATTTTCTTTTCTTAGTTAATCAGATCCATGGTTAGCTAAGCCTCTCAGCTAGGGCTAAGAGGTGAAGCTAGTAGCGTGATTAGGATGGTTGCTTGTTTTAATTCATGTCTTGTTGAACCGTATGGATTCTAATTTGATTATTAAGGTATGCTTTTAGTTTTTAATGGTTTATTGTGACTCAAATTACAATGGATCTGCGATAGCTTTAAGTATGTTCTTTCCATTATTGAGATTGTGAACTGCGGAAACCTGTTGTTCACCATTGTCTCATGGGCATGGTTGGGTGATGGAACCTTTCCTAACTTTCACAATTCTCTCATAATTGGTTGTGGGATTGGTAAATTGCTGTTGTTTGCCAGTCTCCTGGGCATGGTTAGGTGACGGAATCACTTCCAAATCTTCACCAATCTTATCTCTTAATGATTAAATTCATGAGAAGTTCAAAGATCTGACAAATTTCTTCTTACCAATTGGATAGGATAGGACTCTGATTCCAATTGTATCCCTGAATCATTGCAAGGTAACTTCTCAATTGCTACAAGTGGATCCTTGGCACCCTAGTTTCCTACCTTTGAATTCTTTAAGTTTTAGATTAATATTTCACCATTATTCCTTAAATTCTATTTGATTTAGATTTCATTTTATTCTAAATCTAGTTCTATTTAGTTTCAGATTATGTACAGGTTTCAATCCCTTGGGATTCGACCTCGGTCTCACCGAGTTTATTACTGCATCACAACCCTATACTTGGGGTGTATAGGGTGTAAACAACCATGCATTTGATGTGTCCCTGGCCTTTAAGTCAAAAAATTAGTCATATATGAAACTCAGGTGGGCCATAGCATCGAAAACTATGTGAAGACATCCCTAAAACATATAAAAGCAATTGGTAGGGCCCACATAAGTTTTGGATGTGTATGAAACTTGGTCTGACTCCTCATCCAAGTGGTACACACAAAATGAATGGCCTGGATCCACATCTAGGTGGGCCCAATAAATGATTATGAATGTTTTAATGGGAGGGTAACCCTCTCAACTATAGTATGTGGTGTGGCCCACCCAAGTCATAGATTGACTTTATTTTTAAGGTTGTGGCCCACCGTGGAGTGGTGCATCTGATTGACAGGGCAGATCCAAAGTTCAAGTTACTACAAGAAACAGCGTTTTTAGCGACGAAATTTTTACCGACGAAAAAAAATTGTATTTTAAATATTTTTGAAATATTTTATAATAAAAATGATATTTAGTTAAAAGAGTAAAAAAAAATATATACATTTAAAAAAAAAATGTTAAATTTATTTGTGAAAAATAAATTACTAAATTATTAGGCACATCCACTAATTGAACCTTTAATCATTTTTGGACAATCTAATCAGTTCAAATTGAAGAGTAAATAACTTCAGATGTTTAAATCAAATTTCACTGAAATTGTTGATCAATTTTGTATGCCCAATATCTTTCTCATATGTAGCCTGATTGAGGTGAGTAACTAGTCAAATTAAGAGTATTAATCAATAAAATAGAGTGAATGGACCAGACATGTAAAATGGGCCAAATATTCTGGTTAAAATTGTGACCCAACTTACTTACCTCGTGAGAACCTAAGAATTAATGTTAGTAAGTTTTGCGGGCCCCATCATGATGTGTGTCGAACATCAACACTGTGGATTTGATGTGTCCCCTTTAGGTTATGAGATATCTCAAAAATCATCGGTAAATGAAACTCAAGTGGGCCATACCATTTAAAAATATGTGAAGACATGATAAAAAATATAAAAGCACTTGGTGGGGCCCACATGAGTTTTGAATGCGGTTAAAACTTGGTCTGACCCCTCATCCAAGTGGGACACACATAATGAGTGGGTTGGATATGTGAATCACATTTAGGCAGGCCCAATATATGATTATGAATATTTTAAGGAAACCCCTCTCTACTACATTTAGGTGAGTTACTCAGTCCCCTTAGCATACTGAGTAAACTCTGTGGGGTCCACCATTATTTATTTAATTTATCCACTCCGTTCATCCATGTTAACAAATAACTTGAGGTCTAAAGAACAAAAATAAAGCATATCCAAAGCTCAAGTAGGCCACACCATAGGAAATATTGTGATTGAACCTCTACCATTGAAAATTTCTTAGAGGCCATAAAAGTTTTGGGTCGAGCAAATATTTGTGTTTTCTCTTCATTCACATCTTTTTGATATTATAAATAGGTTGGATGGCAAATAAACATTACTATGGGCCCAAGGAAGGTATCAACCTAGAAATCATTATTCCACACTATTTGGTGTGGCATGGTCCACTTAAGCTTTGGATTTACCAAAAATTTAGGATCAACCCACACCATTCATCCATTTTTCAAGATAATTTTAGAGAATTATCCAAAAAATGAATCATATCCAAAGATTAAATGGACCACACTACAAATAAGGGGAACGGATTGACTACTCCCCCTAACACCATCCAATGGCTGGTGGTTGGTGCTCTGTGAGCCCTACCATGATGTATGTGTTTAATCCATGTCATCTATCTATTTTTAAAGATCATCTTATGGTATGAGACCAAAAATGAGATATATCCACATCTTAAGTGGACCACATTCCAGGAAACAGTGTTAAATGAGCGTCAACCATTAAAAAACATTTTGGGGCCATAAAAGTTTTGGATCAAGCTGGTTTTTGTTTTTCCCCTTCATCTGGCCATGTATAACCTAATCAACATATTGGATGTCAAATAAACAGTACAGTGGGCCTTAGGAGGATTTTAATGATGGATATCCAATCATTATTGTTTTCATGTGGTATGGTGCACCTAAGATATCAAATTATATACTTCCCATTTTTGGGATCAAGTCATAAAATGATCTTTATATACCTCTTAATTTTGGGCCCCACCATGATGTATGTTTTGTATCCACACCTTCCATCCATTTGGAGAGATCATTTTAGGGCAATGTCCAAAGAACGAGTTAAATCCAAAGCTCTAGTAGACCCCAGCAAAAAACAATGGGACAGTAATGCCCACCATTAAAATCTTCTACAGGCCACAAAAGTTTTTGATCAAATCGATATTTGTGTATTCCCTTAATTCATGTTAAAAAAAAAAAAAAAAAACTTTTGAACCAGTTGGATTTCAAATAAACATTCTGATGGCCCTTTGGATAGTTTCAATGGTGGGAATCACCCTCCCCGTTGTTTTCTGTGGCAGGGTCCACTACAGATTTTTATCTGTCTCATTCTTTGGCTAATGACTTAAAATGATATCTTAAAATGGATGGACGGTGTGGATATAACAAATACATAATAGGTTTTTATATTTTTTTAAATATTATATATATATATATATATATGGAAAAAGGTTCTAAACATCGAGCTCATGGGAACTCCCCATGAGGTCGAGCTGTGTACACTATAGGAAAGTAGGCCTTTAGCCTCAATTTTTAGCCTCAGTTCAAAAAAAGAGGCTAAATATGGTTTTTAGCCTCGGTTGTAAAGGAACTGAGGTTAGAAATTCACTTTTTGCCTCGGTTGGTGAGAAACTGAGGCTAAAAGTCTGTCATTTTGCCTCGGTTGGTGAGAAACTGAGGCCAAAAGGCTGCCCTTTTGCTTCGGTTAGTGAGTAGCTGAGGCTAAAAGTCTTCCCTTTTACCTCGGCTGTTGAAAAATGAGGCCAAAAGTTTGCCCTTTTACCTCGGTTGATGAGAAACTGAGGCCAAAAGTCTGCCCTTTTGCCTCGGTTGTTGAAAACTGAGGCTAAAAGTTTACCCTTCTGTCTCGGTTGATGAGAAATTGAGGCCAAAAGTCTACCCTTTTGCTTCGGTTGGTGAGCAACTGAGACCAAAATTCTACCCTTTTGCCTCGGTTATTGAAAACTGAGGCCAAAAGTATGCCCTTTTGCCTCGGTTGGTGAGAAACTGAGGCTAAAAGTTTGCCCTTTTGCCTCGGTTGGTGAGAAACTGAGGCCAAAAGTCTGCCCTTTTGCCTCGGTTGGTGAGCAACCAAGGCTAAAAGTCTGCCCTTTTGCCTCGGTTGTTGAAAACTGAGGCTAAAAGTTTGTCCTTTTGCCTCGGTTGGTGAGAAACTGAAGCCAAAAGTCTGCCCTTTTGCCTCAGTTGGTGAGCAACTGAGGCCAAAAGTCTGTCCTTTTGCCTCGGTTGTTGAAAATTGAAGCCAAAAGTCTAACCTTTTGCCTCGGTTGGTGAGCAACTGAAGCCAAAAGTTTACCTTTTTGCCTCGGTTGGTGAAAAACTGAGGCCAAAGGCCTACTCTTTTACCTCAGTTGTTGAGAACTGAGGCCAAAAGTCTATCCTTTTGCCTCGGTTGTTGAGAACTGAGGCTAAAAGTCTACCATTTTGCCTCGGTTAGTGAGAAATGAGGCCAAAAGTCTGCCCTTTTGCCTCGGTTAGTGAGCAATTGAGGCCAAAAGTCTGCCCTTTTACCTCGGTTAGTGAGCAATTGAGGCTAAAAGTATGTCATTTTGCCTCGATTGGTGAGCAACTGAGGCCAAAAGTTTACCCTTTTACCTCGGTTGGTGACAAACTGAGGCCAAAAGTCTACCCTTTTGCCTCGGCTGGTGAGAAACTGAGACAAAAAATCCACCCTTTTACAGGCCATATACCACGGTTGTCACTCAAAGTTGTTGCCCATTCCTAGCTGGAGACGGGCTGGGGTAAGACACGATCCGCGTCCAGAGGGTCATAAATGATATGCAAACACTTATAATACATGGAATACAAGTAATTAAAATTAAACAGTCCAAACTATTTATGAAATTTCAGGTGTATCATCAACCAAAAATTAAGCTTATTCTATTATCCAACTATTATATTGGTGGACATTTATTGGACGGTTAAGAATTTAAAATATCCAAGGGCCCTGTTTCAACAAATAAGTGTCCAAGAATCTGTGGCCAGGATTGTTCAAACTCGACTGTGACCTAGTGTTCCTGATTTCTACGATGTAGATAGTTTGATTTGAGTTAATGTATCACTACGAGAAAATAAGCCTTTAGCCACAATTTTTTAGCCTCGGTTGAAAAAATGGAGGCTAAATGTGCAAAAAGTCTACCTTTTAGCCTCAATTGCGTAGGAACTGAGGCGAAAAGTCTACCTTTTAGCTTCAGTTGCATAAGAATCGAGGCGAAAAGTCTTATTTTTTAGCCTCAATTGCATAAGAACCGAGGCCAGAAGTTTACTTTTTAGCCTCAGTTGAATAGGAACTGAGGGCAAAAGTCTACTTTTAGCCTCAATTGTATAAGAACCGAGGCTACAAGTTTGCCATCTAAATTATAGTTATCAATCATACGATCTTAATACATATATCATACCTGTGTGATATCTGGATCGTTCATCGGTCTAGACCTAGTGTGGATGGGCCCCACAGCAAGGAACATACTGTCTTGAGTGTGGTTGGGGCCACACAGAGTCTGTCAAGTCTAGCAAATGTTTGATGGGTCCTGGCACATGTCGCGTGTGCACACTTATAAAAATTAGACCGTTGGATTTTTTATTTTGAACCGTCCAACAAATATCCACCAATTCAATTATCAGATAATAAAATAAGCATAATATTTAGTTCATGATAGATGTAATCTAGTTAGCATAAGCTCGATTGTTTAATTTGACTGAATTTATGTCAAATTTGTAATTTCTAAGTGGCCTGCGTATCATCCAACACTGTCAGGCAGAGCATGAAAGTTCTCAAGTCGCATTTGCTGTCACTTCCTCCCACTTCTTCCATCCATTCGAAAAAATAATACATATAGAAATATCTCCGGAGAGAGAGGCGCTGCTATTTCAAATCGCCATTTTCACACACACACACACACACACAGAGGGCAGATCTACGGTTTCGTTTTTCCATTCTCAGAGATTTCATCAATATCAAGAGGTATTTCTCTTCTCTTGCAATAGATATGAGTCTTTTCTCATCTCTATGCTGCTCTTCCCACGTTTTAGGGTGTGGGTTTTTTTTTTTCTTCTTCTTTTATGCCGTATGCCGAGGAAGATTAGGGTTTCTGCCCTTGGGAGACGTTTCAATTTCGTTTTAGTCGGAAGCATCTCTCTCTATCTATACATCCGAGTGGATATGGCCATGGAAATGTCAGATTTCTTCTCAAATCTTACATTTTCCTGCAATTGAGGCATGTTTAAAGCCAGAGACAGACAATACCATGCTTTTCGATGATTTTCTGTACGAGTACGCTGCGGAATTGTTAATTTCAGGCTTTCTGAAGGTTATTTTAGCAGATTCAGTGATTTTCAAGTTTTTAATTTCTCGATTTGTAACAGATTCCGGGGTTCTTTCTGTTGTAATTTGTGTATTCTTAGGGCAGATTCATAGAATATGGGTTTTCTGTGGTGTTTTTGTTTTGAATGATATGGCGGTTTCTAGGGTTCGTTGTGAGCTTCTGTGGGTTTTGAAGGGTTTCAAGTATTCTTGTTATTTGCATAATTGAGGGCAGATTGGCACAATTAGGGTTTTCTAAGATTTCCTTTTTTTTTTCAAAAAATTGTGGTTTCTGGGTTTTGTGTGGTGGATGAGAAGGGTTTGTTGGAATTTTGAACGATTTCTGGGGTTATTTCCATCAATATAGTCTCCATCGAGCGGTTTATATGAAAAATTTGTGGAATTAGGTTTATCTAATGGTTCTTTTGGCGGAATTTGGTGCTTTGGGTTGATATGTTGTAGTGAAAAGGGGTTTCTGTTTGGGTTTCGGTCTTTCCTATTTCCCGAGGTGATTAGGAAATTGAATTAAGCAGTTTTGTAAGCTGCAGATTTCTGGAACTAGGCCTTTTTAAGTTTTATATGGTTCACAGAAGGCTTTTCTCGCAAAAAGTAGGTTTCAAGATTTATATTACTTGAATGATAGTTGAAGGACATATGTTGGAAAGGTTTTAATGGCGGTAGGAAGTGAATTGTTGTTGAGAAAGGCAGGCAGTTGCAGTCTGGAAGAAGAGATGGCCAAGGTGACGCTCCGTGGTATCCGGAATCAGGGGCATCCATACGTCGAGCTAAGGGAAAATGGGAAACGGTTCACCTTCTTTTGCACGTTGTGTCTCTCCCCCTGTTACGGTGAAACCACGCTGCTCAATCATCTCAAAGGAAACCTTCATACTCAAAGGTATGCCGATGCGAAACTTACCCTCTTTGGATCCACACCATGGCCTTTTAATGATGGCATGTTTTTCTTCCATCAATCATCTGACAAAGACCAATGACAGTTAACAGTATTGAATTCTAACGTATGATAAGATTTCAGTTGCTAGCAGTGACAACTCTGGAGCTATTATGAGTAACAGACATCACAATACTTTGGAAGCTGATAGCAGCGATGGAATTGGGCTTAATGGGAATAATGGAAGCGTCAATTTGAAGCCCAAAGACATTATTCTTGGACTTTCTTATAATGCCTGTGATAAAATTGTGAATAAAGCTCATATGATAAAATTCTTGGACTCTGCATTTCTATCAAGTAGTGGAACAGAATAAAGCTTAACCTAAAGCTCATATGACACGTTAGACTCATTAGTCTCAGATGAAACATTAGAATCACTAGTTTGCAATCTACTCAAAAGTAACAAGTAGATGACTTGGATATTGTTTAGTGGAATTCATTCTTTTATTTGTTATCCAAACCCTTTTTTCTTTTTTCAGGCCATTTGTTCATTCAATCTCCCGAGTGTTTTTTTTCTTCTTTGAATTCTATATTAATTTTCATTTTTGAATTTTTGTGTAACTTTCAGGGATGGATTTAGACTGTGAATTTAGCCCTCTCAATAGAAGAAAAGTGAGGTCACCATGAGTCATTGGAATTTGGAACGTATTTCAAGCAAGGGATAGCTGATGCAACAAAAAGAGCTTTGACTGAGTAGACCTGGTCACATCAAGTTGTGTGAGTTTCAAGTTGAGCCACTTAGCTTTAAAATTATGGCAAATGAAAATTCAGTCTTTTATAAATGTTACCAACCATAGTGTAGCACCTCTTCTTATGTATGTTGAACATCTAAACCATTCATTAAGTAAGCCTCACTGCGCATACCATAATTCTAAAACTTGGTGGCTTGACTCAAAACTCACCCAAGTCAACTCGGCTAGAGAAGATTTCGAGCCAAGACTCTTGGAAACTTGCTGACAAGCGTAACTCACCCAAGTCAACTCAGGAATTTTACTTTGTTTTAAAGATAATGGAATTTTTAACTATGATGGATGATTCCTTTGGATGCTCCGTGTCGAGGGAGTTCCTAGTGTCCGCTGTGAGAGACGGGGATCTTCAAGAAGCTAAGGCTCTCTTGGAATATAATCCTCGCCTTGCAAGGTACTCAACTCTCGACATTCGTAATTCTCCTCTCCATTATTCTGCAGCGCAGGGCTACTACGAGGTGATTCATTTAGTTTTTGTTTCCCATTTGATCCTGACTGGTTATTAAATTCATGGGCCTTTGTAGATTTTCTAAACTGATTGTATTGGCCTTTTCCTTTAGATTGTTTCTCAATTGGTTGAGGCTGGCGTTGATGTTAATCTTAGGAATTATCATGGGAAGGTAATATCAATCTTTTCTATTTATGCAAATTAGACGATTTTCTTCTGTTTTTTCAATTTGTTCTTTTTTAGCATTTACTATATAGAAGTAACCCTTTAATAACAACCAAAAAGAAAAACGTAGAAGTTGGAAGTAAAAATATTTTGGTATCAATTTATACTTCATTTTGAATTGCCCATCACCTACATTTTCCATTCATCAATCTGTAATAAGAGGATTGCTACTGTGACAAAAAATTCATGTCAAGTCTGTGCTAATTGTCAGAAAATAAAACCTGATGCTAATTTTGTGCAAGTCTAGCAAAGCAAGATTTGATTGGCAAAACAGAATTCATACTGAATCAGTGGAAACGTTATAATTTAGGGACCAGCAAGACAGATTCTAACAAGCAAACAAAGGATCCATCTTTCATTTTTATGTGGGCTGAAGGTTTTTAGAGATATCAACTCACCTGAGGAGTGGCATGGACTACAAATCCATTAACGATGTGATTTTGAAAGAAAGATAAATTAGTAGATCCAATTCCACTTTTATTTCTGATGTATTCATGTCTTTTCAAATGACATTCTCCATTTATTTATTTTCTACTTTGAAATGGTGTTTGTATTTTGATTATTATTGTCATTATTTTCTTAAAGCAATTTCTTCATGGGTGTTGAGTTTTTGTGAAGTGTAGAATGCTTTTATTGTGAAATTAGATGCATAAACTGGATCTCAAAGAGAAGAAGCTGTATTGGATTTTCTTTAATTTTGCGGTTGAGGTAAGCCTTACTATTTCTTGGATTTTTAAACAGGGAGATTTCTAACCTGGTACAGGACATGAATTTACTTCCTATGCGTAGCTCAAGAATGGGATACCTTGCACAATGATCCGGTGATCCTTGAAGTTCATTATGTTATAAAGATACAACGGTCATAATACTGAGGTCATGGTTTTTTCCTCATTGCACTATGTTATAACATCTGTACTTTTTCGTTCTTTGAGAGAATTTTGAGTGGAAATGGAATCACTATGGGCCCCCTGGAACTCCATTACTTCTACACTAGTCTTAAGTGATAGTGGCCATACATCCATGTGTTCTTTTAGCTGTGGTTTGAGCATGGTAGGCCAACAGTTGTATCTTGGAACATAAGGCTCCAATTTATCTAGCTCCAGATAATGGTGACATGCTGGTGAGGTAAAATAGATCATTTTAAATTCTATAAAACATGGCTATATGGTGACTGCGAGTTGATAAGGCTTGGACTCTAATTTCTCCTTTCTTTTCCATAGTAATGATTTTTTTTTTTTTTTTGGAGTTCTTCTTTGTCTCTGCAATGGTATGCTAATTTCTCTTAAGTCGACATCCTAATGGTTTAAGTGTTTGGAACTGAGGCTGGTGTTTTCTCTCGGGTTCTCATCATGTTTGGGCTCCTTGAGCTGGTCGTGTTGGGGGTCTTACTATATAGGGGATGGTTTTTGTAGAGCTGTTGTTTCTTATAGTTCCTTTTCGTTCTCTCTTTTGTTGTATTTTCTTTTCTTTTGGTAGTCTGTTTTCTCTCTCTATCTCTCTCTCTCTCTCTCTCTATCTCTCTTGTTTTGTTCAGGCTGGTGCTAAACATGTTTATGTGGTGGAGGCATCTGAAATGGCAGAATATGCACGCAGGCTTATTGCTGGGAATCCATCATTGAGAGAATGGATTACGGTGCGATTTTATTTTGCAGTTTAAACTTAATACCTGAATTTTTTGAGTTCTTTGCCGAACTCACCTGGTTGCTACATTGTTCTCATTTTCATGAGGGTTTTTGTTCTTTATATTACAGGTGATCAAAGGTAAAGTTGAGGATGTTGAATTGCCTGAGAAAGCAGGCATTCTGATTTCTGGGGCTATATGATTCAGAAGGGTGTTGCAGGGAGCATAGATCCATTGCCAAAATATTAGATTTGAGGCAACATGATTGTGTTGAGATTTCCATCTTATTTCCATGGTTTCTCTGTTTGTGTTGAGATTTCAAGTCTCTTGGACTAAGGGAAAAAACCCATCTCTATTTTTCTTCTTTCCTTTTCTTTTCTTTATGTTTTTTCATGTTTTATGGATTGGGATTCCAAGTCTATTTGACTGAGAATTGAAGACTCTTTCTGGGGTTTTCTTGGGTTTTATTTTAGAGGAAAAACCCATTACAATATTGTAGCTAATGTTGTGGATCTGACTGACTATGCACATGTTTATGAATGGGTTAAAATAAATGATTTAGCCTTAGTTGTTAAGAATTAAAGTTAAAAGTGAATGTAGCTTCAGTTGATGCCAACAAAGGCTAAATCCATCTTTAGTCTCAGTTTTATCTCAGTTACCTAAATTGAGACTATAACTCCCGTGGCTAAAGGCTTTAGCCTCGGTTGTTGAAAACTGGGGTTAAAAATAGATTTAGCTTCAATTGGAGGCAACTGAGGCTAAAATTTGGATTTAGCTTTAGTTGGAAACAATGGAGATTAAAATTTTGATTTAGCCTCATTTCAAGAAAACTGAAGCTAAAAAGGTTCTTTTAGCCTCACTTGAAGAACCGAGGCTATAAAAGTTACTTTAGCCTCGGTTGCTAAGCCACGGGGATTTCAACCTCGGTTTGAACAACTGAGGCAAAACTGAGGCTAAAGGCTTTAGTCTCAGTTTTTAACCTTTTTAGCCACAGTTTTGAACTGAGGCTAAAGCCCCCTTTTCTTGTAGTGGTGGGCGCCACCATGACATGTGTCAAACATCAACACCGTGCATTTGATGGGTCCCCTTTAAATTATGGGATATCCCAAAAATCACCCGTATACGGAACTCCAGTGGGCCATACCATCTAAAATCATGTGAAGACATGCCTAACACATATGAAAGCACTTGGTGGGGCCGCACCTGAAATTTGGATGCGTCTGAAACTTGGTATGACCCCTCATCCAAGTGGCACACACATAATGGATGGTCTGGATTTGTGAACCACATCTTTGTGGGCTTAAAAAATAATTATGAATGTTTTAATGGAGAGTAACCCCTATCAGCTTTTGTATGTGGTGTGGCCCACAAAAGTCACATATTGATTTGATTTTTAATCCCTGGACCCACCATGGAATGGTGCATCTAACTGATGGGGTAGATGTTTGACACGCATCATGGTGGGGCCCACAGAGCCATACCAGATCCAAAACTCAAGTACCGTTTTTAGGTGAGAGTGAAAGAATGTGAGTTTTGTATTTGATTTAAAATAGTGGTGACTCATTCATAACAATACTGGTAAAGATTTAGAGTTATCTAGACCATCCAAATAATCAGTCTAGTTGTAGATGGTGAATATTGATAATTTTATTATATAATATAATTTAACCATCTAGAAAATGGTCCCATGCGTGTACGGCTATTAATATAGCTTGTGTTATAAATAATGGAAAACTCACAGAATTCGGATTTCAAGTTTTTATCATATCCAAAAGAGGATATCCGCGAGCGCCATTTCCATCTTCCAAATTCATCTTCAAGTGCCATTTCCGTCGAGCGCCATTGCCTCTTCTCCCTCTTTCATCGAGCATCATCTTCCATCGAGTGTCATCGTCGATCTAGCGTCATCGTCGATCTAGCGTCATCTTCCATCGAAGCATCATCTTCCAAATTCATCTCTCTCTCTCTCTCTCTCTCTCTCTCTCTCTCTCTCCCCTTCTCATTTGCATTTTCCAGTGAATCAGAGAGAAATCCAGTGAGTTTTAGTTCTGTTACTTGCCCCTAATCCCCTCCTCTCTCTCTCTCTCTCTCTCTCTCTCTCTCTCTCTCTCTTTGTATAAATTTTTGTTTCTCAAACCCCAAGCTTTCAATTGAGAAATCCAACAAATTCAGAGAAAAAGAGGAGACAGGTCTTGTTCCAGGAGATTTTTAGGGTTTCCCTTTGCAATCTCTCTGATTGATCCTGTAAAGGCGAACACGAATTTCAGGTCCATTCTCATCGTTTCCTCTGAATCTATTGAAAATTTTCCCATTTCCTTATCTCTAATTGATGAATTTTCTGACGAATTGACGAACAATCCATAATCAATATACACTGTCTATAGTCCATAAGATAGATGTCTACAATTCCATTGTTCTTTTTCTTGACGTGTTTGTGAAAATGACATTGCCCATGATGTGTTTGTGAAAATGCTCATGAAGTTTCTATTGGTTTCACATGCTCATGAAGTTTTTATTTGTGTATACATGTATTTCGAATATAATGTTGGTGTGATAGTGACTCTTGAGGGAGAAATAGAAGGTTTGGAAATTACAAGACCAATTCGGAAGTATCATGTAGATTTGTAGCGAAGAATTTTGTATGCAGCAAACACCATTGTTTAAGAGATGATGTCTGATGTTTGGATTTTTTACTTTGCTAAATTTGAAATTTTATTTGTCTAGGAAGAAACTAAGCAGGTGTTTTGTCGGTAAAAGCAGAGTTTGTTTTAAATGATTTGAACCATTCATGTTCATAATGCTACCGTATAGAAGATATGGTCTTATAATCCTGACCTTTGAATCTTTGATTTGACTATGAGCTATTAAATATTCTTGTTTATATGAAATCACCCATTCAACATTGCTTCTTATGATGGCCAGGGTACCATGGAGTCTGGAACACGAACGGTTTGGTTAGGACCATGAGAAAAATAACTCATGATTATCAGTATTTCTACTTTTTGTAGAATTTCTAAAAATGTGAAACAATGCACATGTGGATGTGAAAGAGCCCTTTCTGTCCAATACAGCATGTATAGGAGCCCCATTTCTCAATTGTTGGAAATTCTACCAAGTGCAGAGATTCCAAAATCACAAACTATTTTTCTCCATTTCTCAAGGTTACGAGCCAAATGCACCATAAAACCAGATCATTGGAAACACATTCAGATATTCATACAACTACTTCAAAATAGGTGTGGAAGAAATAGCAAAGTTTCTGCAATGATCATAGGGCAGTTATGTTGGATAGTTGCTAAGTGAAAATTGGAATGAGAGCAAGGAAAATGTCCAAGTTGTAATTAGTATAATATGTACCAAGTAACTGTTTCATTTGTTCCTTTTTTTTTTTCATTTTATGTTTGTCCATCTTTGTAATATGAGTTAAGGTAGAAGAAGTTATTTTATTGTGTAGGCTTGAGAGGAGGTCCGCAGTGTTTCGCTGGGGAGTTCACATGGGTGCATGATCAAAGCTTTCTACCAGGTGCAAGCCACAATCTAGCTTCTACTGCACATAAAATTCAGGTAAGTCTAACTCACCTTGTCTAATAGGTACGTAGCCCATTGATGAAGTTACTACTATTATTTTTTATATATCTATCTAGATTTGGGGGCATAATTTGGATAGTTCAATCTAAGTTACATGTGTGCCACGGTGGCATTTTTAATGCCTATGCATCAACCATTCCACTCAAGCAGAGTATCAATTTTTTTGGTATACAAATAATGGCCTTAGTGCACTTGTGCAACGGTATCCAAAGCATGAATGGACCCTCATGGTTGCCAACAACATCCTAGAAGTTTTCTAGACTAATACCTTCATGGTGATCAACAACATAATGGCTTTAGTGCACCTGTGCATGCATGCTTACGTGAGTATAGCTCACCTCCTGTTAAAGAGGCATTTGTAGGATGACTTATGTAGGAATGCTTTCTATTCTTTAGGTTGTCATGGTAATGATTATCAGTTGTGCTGTTGGCATATTTTATTATTTTTGTATTTTATATCTCATCCAACTTGATTAAATGCTGACAATCATTTTTGTCCATGGTTCTTGGTTTGCAGGACTCCACTTAATGGAGTCATGAGTTCATACTCAGATATTTAACAGGTTTCTAATAGGGACATGAAAACTTGTATGAAAACAAAGTCATCTTAGGCATTTGGTTTTTTTCTTAAAGTAAAAGTATTGCATTAGGTATGCGTTTCTGCTTCTTTGATTGGTTACAAGTGCCTTTAGTAGTCCTCTCTATATTTGAGTTTCCAATTTAATTAATATGATGATCATGATGTTAAGTAGTTATGTTAACTTCGCAAGACTAATGCACATCATATTGTTTGTTTTTCACTACTTTGTTCTTCTGATGATGTGTAATCCTCATAATAACTTTGTTCTTTACTTGAAAAGAAATAGAAATATAGTGGTATCTAGTTCCTTGCAAGAATATAAAGGATGTTGGTTCTGTATCTTACTCCCACTGGAGTTGGATGTGTATTGTAATCTGCAGGACAATATCTTTAGACATTAGTCCTATGATTCAGACAGTTTATCTGCCAAGCCCATGGATGACTTGTTTCCTAAAAGTTTTTCCAACCACATGATTTAGGGACAGTTTGGATAGAAATTTCAGTAAAAAAAATGTGAAAATAAATCTGCTTGTATCTTTAGATAGTTTATCCATAGATCTGCTTGTATTGTAGCTACTTTTCATGGTTGATTAAAATAAATGATGAATGCTTCTTTGTGTATAACATGTTTCAGTGAAATTCATATTACAAACTTTTCATTGCATTAGCTAATCTATTGGGGAATATCATATCAGAATACAATGACCTATTATCCAAGAAAAACATCATTGAGGTATATTGCTGTATTTCTCAGCCTGTAAAGGATCTCTCTCTCTCTCTCTCTCTCTCTCTCTCTCTCTTTGAAGTTGTTTTTTATTGTATTCTTCTCTTACTTACAATGATAAGTCAAAAATCAAGAAGGTGATTGAAGAGCTTGATGAAAAGAAGAAGGAAACACTAAAATCCCTAAACCTAAACCTACACCTAATCCTGCAGTTGTGCTTGTCTTAGGTTATGGAGTGCCTTTTTTGATTTGCATGCATGCCTCAGCTTCATATGATCATAAAATTTCATAGGTTGATCAATATATTTGATGAAACCCTACTCTCTCACAACAAGGTGAGAATAACAGTACTCCAAATACGCATATCCTTTATCTTTCTTGTATGTAATTACATGTCGAATTTCTTTATTTTTTGATTCATTACACCTCCTTATAGGGAAACATTTACACCAATTCAAGAGACTGTACATTAGGCATTCAATATATAAGACTGGAGTGAGACTGATTAGCATTTAAATGTGTTGTAGGATGTTGTTTGAATTGCTTGTCCTAACAGGTGCACAAGTTGGGATGAATTGGACTTCTATCTTGAGAAAACGACATGATTTTGGGTAATTATTGTAATGGAAAGTTAAGACTTTAACTATCTTTCTTAAATTTCTTTGGTTTTTCTATGTATCTAATTTTGACTTCCTAGGCCCTAAAACAAGGTTCGAGGTGCCGTCAACAATGCTAATAGAATCCTACAAGTCAGATTGTTGATTAAACATGATTTTATTTAAATGATCTTGATAATCCATTTTATTTAAATGAGCAGACCCGGATGTGCATCGGAGCTATCCGGATGTTGAGCGGGGGTCCGTGGAAGGTGGGAACCACTGTTATGACTATGACGAAGTTGTCCATTTCCTATGGACAGCACTGGAGTGGCCTGGTCATTTGGATAGGTCGTGTTTATATCCGTATTTGCTCGAAATTGATGGAGCAAACCTAGATGTGCATCGGAGCTATCCAGATGTTGAGTGGGGGTCCCTGGAAGGTGGGAACCACTGTTATGACCATGATGAAGCTGTTCATTTCCTATGGACATCATTGGAGTGGCCTGGCTATTTAGACAGGCCGTGTTTATATCTGTATTTGGTCAAAATTGATGAAGCAGACCCGGATGTGCGTCGGAGCTATCCGGATGTTGAGCGAGGGTCCCTAGAAGGTGGGAACCACTGTTATGACTATAATAAAGCTGTCAATTTCCTGTGGATAGCATTGGAGGGGCCTGGCCAATTGGAGCAGCCCGTGTTTATATCTGTATTTGTAGGGACCAGACCCTTAACCTATAACCTAAACTTATTCTCAAATTCCAAAACCTATTCCCTAAACTTTAACCTACAACCTAACCTAAACCTATCCTTATAACCTAAACCTATTCTCAAATCTCAAAACCTATAACCTAAACCTCTAACCTACAACCTGAACCTATAACCTAAACTTAATTCTGTAAACCTTAACCTATAACCTAACATAAACCTATACTTATAACCTAAACCCATTCTCAAATCCCAAAACCTATAACTATAACCTAAACCTTAACCAAAAACCCATATCCTAACCTAAACCTATAACCTAAACCTTAACCTAAACCTAAACCTATAACCTAAACCTAAACCTAAATGTAAACCTATACTTATAACCTTAACATAAACTTATAACCTTAACCAAAACTTATTCTCAAATCTCAAAACCTATACTTATAACCTAAACCTTAACCTATAACCTAAACCTATACTTATAACCTTAACCTAAACTTATAACCTTAACCTAAACCTAAAACTTAACCTATAACCTAAACTCAATTCCCTAAACCTTAACCTACAACCTATAACCTATAACCTAAACTCAATTCCCTAAACCTTAACCTATAACCTATAACTTATAACCTAAATGCAATTCCCTAAACCTTAACCCATAACCTAACTTAAACCTAAACCTATAACCTAACTATAATCTAAACCTAAAACCTAAGCCTAAAACTCAAACGTAAACCCAATCCCGAACCCAAACCCGAACCTGATTTCTTAAACCTAAACCTTAACCTATTCTTAATTCCCTAAATCTATAACCTAAATCTAAACCTAAACCTTAACCTAAACCTATAACCTAAACCTAAAACCTAAAACCTAAAACCTAAACATATCCTCAAATCCCTAAACCTAAACCTACACCTAATCCTAATCTCAAATCCCTAAACCTAAACTTACACTTAATCCTAATCTCAACTCCCTAACCTAAACCTAAACCCGATCCCAAACCCAAATCTGAATCCCTAAACCCTTAGCCTAAACCTAAACCTAAAACTAAACCTAAACCTATAACCTAAACTTAATTCACTTAAAACCTACACCTTAACCCAAACATATAACCCAAACCCGAACCTGAACCCGAATTTCCAAAACCTAAACCTAAACCTATAACCTATAACCTAAACCTATTCTCAAATCCCAAAACCTATAACTACAACCTAAACCTTAACCTAAACCTATAACCTATAACCTAAACCTATAATATAAACTGAATTCCCTAAACGTTAACCTACAACCTAACCTAAACTTATACTTATAACATAAACCTATTCTCAAATCCCAAAACCTATAACCTAAACCTAAACCTTAACCTAAACCTATAACCTATAACCTGAACCTATAAACTAAACTCAATTCTCTAAACCTTAACCTATAACCTAACCTAAACCTATACTTATAACCTAAATCTATTCTCAAATCCCAAAACTTATAACTATAAGCTAAACCTTAACCAAAAACATATAACCTATAACCTAAACTCAATTCCCTAAACCTTAACCTACATCCTGATCAAAACCTATACTTATAACCTAAACCTATTCTCAAATCCCAAAACCTATAACCTATAACCTAAACCTGAACATAAACCCGAACCCGAATTCCTAAACCTAAACCTATACTTATAACCTAAACCTATTCTCAAATCCCAAAACCTATACTTATAACCTAAACCTAAACCTTAACCTATAACCTAAACCTATACTTATAACCTTAACCAAAACCTATTCTCAAATTCCAAAACCTATACTTATAACTGAAACCTTAACCTATAACCTAAACCTATACTTATAACTTTAACCTAAACTTATAACCTTAACCAAAACCTATTCTCAAATTTCAAAACCTATACTTATAACCGAAACCTTAACCTATAACCTAAACCTAAACTTATAACCTTAACCAAAACCTATTCTCAAATCCAAAACCTATACTTATAACCTAAACCTTAACCTATAACCTAAACCTATACTTATAACCTTAACTAAAACTTATTCTCAAATCCCAAAACCTATACTTATAACCTAAACCTTAACCTATAACCTAAACTTATACTTATAACCTTAACCTAAACATCTAACCTTAACCTAAACCTATTCTCAAATCCCAAAACCTATAACCTAAACCTAAAACTTAACCTATAACCTATAACCTATAACCTAAACTCAATTCCCTAAACCTTAACTTATAACCTATAACCTAAACCTATAACCTATAACCTAAACTCAATTCCCTAAACCTTAACCTATAACCTATAACCTATAACCTAAACGCAATTCCCTAAACCTTAACCCATAACCTAACCCAAACCTAAACCTATAACCTACACTTATAACCTAACTATAATCTAAACCTAAAACCTAAGCCTAAAATTCAAACGTAAACCCAATCCCGAACTCAAACCTGAACCCGAACCTGATTTCCTAAACCTAAACCTTAACGTATTCTCAAATAACTAAACCTAAACCTACACCTAATCCTAATCTCAACTCCCTAACCTAAACCTAAACCTAAACTTGAAAACCCAAACTTAAACCCGAACCCGATTTCTTAAACCTAAACCTTAACCTATTCTCAATTCCCTAAATCTATAACTTAAACCTAAACCTAAACCTAAACCTATAACCTAAACCTAAACCTTAACTTATAACCTAAACCTAAACCTAACTTGAAAACCCAAACCTAAACCCGATCCCGAACCCGAACCCTTCCTAAACTTAAACCTTAACCTATTCTCAATTCCCTAAACCTATAGCTTATAACTTAAACCTAAACCTTAACCTAAGCCTAAACCTAAACCTTAACCTAAACCTAAACCTAAACCTATAACCTTAACCTAAACCAAAACCTATGATCTAAAACCTTAACCTATAACATATAACCTAAACGTATAACCTATAACTTAACCTTAACCTAAACCTAAAACCTAAACCTTAACCTATAACCTAAAACCTAAACCTAAACCTAAAACCCAAATGTATTCTCAAATCCCTAAACCTATAGCTTATAACCTAAACTTATAGCTTATAACCTTAACCTAAACCTTAACCTAAGCCTAAACCTAAACCTTAACCTATAACCTATAACCTAAATCTAAACCTAAAACCTATATGTATTCTCAAATCCCT